>NW_011494890.1:1080439-1092834 GCF_000754665.1 Bison bison bison
CTTAGTTTTTTGAACGTTGAGTTTTAAGCCAACTTTTTCACTCTCCTCTTTCACATTCATCAAGAGGCTCTTTAGTTCCTCTTCATTTTCTGCTGTAAGGGTGGTGTCATCTGCATATCTGAGGTTACTGATATTTCTTCCAGCAATCTTGATTCCAGCTTGTGCTTCATCCAGCCCAACGTTTCTCATGATGTACTCTGCATATAAGCTAAATACATAGGGTGACAATAAACAACCTTGATGTATTCCTTTCCCAATTTGGAACCAGTCTGTTGTTCCATGTCTGATAATCCCATCATGAGGGTTTCCCTGATGGCTCAGTGGTAAAGAATCCACCTGCCAATGCAGGAGATGTGAGTTCAATCCCTGGATTGGGAAGGTTCCCTGGTGGAGGAAATGGCAACCCTTTTCAGTATTCTTTTCCATGGAATCCCACGGACAGAGGAGCCTGGTAGGCTGCAATCCATGGAGTCACTAAAGAGGGGACACAACTCAGCAACTAAACAACAACAGCAATCCCATCATGAAGACTTTGATACAGGCATTTTGGGAGACAGAATTTGTCCCATAACAGTCTGTTTATAGTGTTTACTGGATGGTCCTCAAAATCAATTCAATGTTATTGAAAGACAGGCAAAAAAATTGTCATGGTTACAAAGACTAAATTTATTACAACCTATTTTCCCCTTTACAATTCACTTTTCAGTAGAAGAAATCTGTAATACTCAGAAATCAATCAACACAGATCAAAATGTTAGCAAAAATAATACTCTGGAAATATTTTTTGTATTTAAATATGATTAGTGTACTTTCTTTTTAAAATAAAAAAAATAAGTTTTTATACTAAAAAATTATTTTTATCATTTGTAATGATAGTTTTTCATTTCCAAGTACTTTTATAAGACATAATGCCTCTAGTGAAAGAGAAATGCATCAAACATGAATATTATATGATTTAAGCAAGCTAGGATGAAGCAGCAAATGGACTTGCAGTTTTAGCAGATTAAGACCACTGGCGTTTGTTTCTCAGTCATGGGTGTGTTCTGGTTGGTGGAGACTCTTCTGTGTGCTGTGATTTAGGGACTGAGACTCTTCTCATGTTGTGACTCCACTAAGCCCTCAGATTTTCTGGCTTATATACCCTGGCTGTAGGGTATATAACGGAGAAGGCAATGGCACCCCACTCCAGTACTCTTGCCTTGAAAATCCCATGGATGGAGGAGCCTGGTGGGCTGCAGTCCATGGGGTCACTAAGAGTCGGACACGACTGAGTGACTTCACTTTCATGAATTGGAGAGGGAAATGGCAACCCACTCCAGTGTTCTTGCCTGGAGAGTCCCAGGGATGGGGGAGCCTGGTGGGCTGCCGTCTATGGGGTCGCACAGAGTCGGACACGACTGAAGTGACTTAGCAGCAGTAGCAGCAGGGTATATAAGAAAAGCACTCTTGCTTCTTAAAAGTCTTACCTGAAAATTGAACACATAATTTCTACTCACAAGGATGTACCCATATTCAAGGGGGACAGAGAAATACAGTTAGGAACTGACTGTTTATTAGGCTAGGAATAGCCTTCATTCTACATCCTGAAAGGGTGTGCGTGTGTGTTTGTAGGTGTGTGTCCTTAAGCATGTCCAACTCTGTGACTGGACTGTAGACTCTGTGACTACTCTGTCCATGGGATTTCCCAGGCAAGCATCCTGGAGTGGGTTGCCATTTTCTCCTCCAGGGGATCTTCCCTACCTAGGGGTTGAACCCATGTCTCTTGTGTCTCCTACTTTGGCAGGTGGATTCTTTACCACCTCGCCACCTAACCTAGGGAAGCCTCAAAGGGTGTATACATTTTACTGAACAGTAAGTTGCCATTTCTTTACAATTACATTGTATTAGCATAGAAATATTCATTCAAGAAATATAACTTTTGGACAAGAAGGAAAAAATTATTAAAAGTCATAAAAGCTTCTGGAAATATATATATATTTGATATCTTTATGTGGTATAGTTGTTTCACATTGATAGTTCTTAAAATTGTTTGAAATTAGTTTTGTTAACCAAGGATATCAATTTTTTCATTTTAGTGTGTGGCCGAGCAGATAGAGCAGAAACATGGGTAATGATACAACAATATGACTGATTCATTCAGTTCCCTAACCATGATTTCCAAAACAAATCTACAGACAGAAAATAAAAATGCATGTCTGTTTCTTGGTTCTTTTTATTTGTAGGTCAAAAGACAATAGGTATCTAAGATCCTGACTGTGTGAACACTGACATTAAAATTCACTGGAATACCAATGAATTTCTCACATTCATTTTCTATCTAAAAACAGCAAATTTCAATATCTATACCTTTAACTGCAAGTCCACCCAAAATTCAAATGAATTTCCAGTTGATTAATTAAGTGAAGAACTAAAGAGTCTCTTAATGAAAGTGAAAGAGGAGAGTGAAAAAGTTGGCTTAAAACTCAGCATTCAGAAAACTAAGATTAGGGCATCCAGTTCCATCACCTTATAGCCAATAGATGGGGAAAAATGGAAAGAATGAGAGACTTTATTTTGGGGGCCTCCAAAATCACTGCAGATGGTAACTGAAGCCATGAAATTAAAAGATGCTTGCTCCTTGGAAGAAAAGCTATGACCAACCTAGACAATATATTAAAAAGCAGAGACATTATTTTGCTGACAAAGGTCCGTCTAATCAAAGCTATGGTATTTTCAATAGTCATGTATGGATGTGAGAGTTGGACTATAAAGAAAGCTGAGTGCTGAACAATTGATGCTTTTGAACTGTGGTGTTGGGGAAGACTCTTGAGAGTCCCTTGGACTGCAAGGATATCCAACCAGTCCATCTTAAAGGAAATCAGTCCTGAATATTCATTGGAAGGACTGATGCTGAAGCTGAAACTCCAATACACTGGCCACCTGGTGCGAAGAACTGACTCATTTGAAAAGACCCTGATGCTGGGAAAAATTGAAGGCAGGAGGAGAAGGGGATGACAGAGGATGAGATGGCTGGATGACGTCTCCGACTCAAAGGACATGAGTATGAGCAAGTTCCAGGAGATAGTGAAGGACAGGGAAGCCTGGCATGCTGCAGTCCATGGCGTTGCAAAGAGTCAGACACAACTGAGCGACTGAACAACAAAAAAGTATGTGAAGTGTCAAGTCCTTGTTAATATGCTCCAAAGGAAGGGCATTTTAGGAAAACTGAACCACACAAAACTGGCAACAAAAGGAGAATTACAAAAGCAATACAACTACCAATACCAATGAAGATGGCCCTTCAGGCATGATTATTAAACAGTCAAAGAAGGATCAGTAAACATTTAAAGGGATTCAGAATCAAGGAAGTGATGAAAGAATAACAAATCAAACTGATCCTAAATAAAAGAAGCAATAACTCAAGAAGAGAAAATGGTTTCATTTAAAATCCAGTGATTATCCTCAAATAAGTCAAGTGACTGTTGAATTCATAAAGAGAAACTGCTGGAGGCATAAAAGAATAAGAAAACAAAGAGGTCAGAGAAATTTAAAATAGAAGTTCTATTAAATGACCAAATTAATATTTTCTGAGTCCAAAGGACTCTGATAGTAGGGTTTCCAGATGAAATATAGGACACTGAGCTAGATTTGAGTTTCAGATGAGCAATGAGTAAGGGGTTTTTTATGTAAGTAAATCCCAAATATTTGTATGGGATATCTTTATGCAAAAGGCCATTTTTTGTTCTTCTCAATTTGAGTTTGACTCTGTGCCCTGTATTTTTATTTGCTAAATCTGACAATCCTCGGAATAAGAAATGGCAACCCATACTCCAGTATTCTTGCCTGGAGAATCCCATGGACAGAGGAGTCTGGCAGACTACAGTCCACGGGGTTGCAAACAGTCAGACACGACTGAGCAACTGAGCATACACACATATGAAGTACTAGAAGCTGTGTTTATACTTTTTAGTAAAGATACCACATCCAACAAAGGAACTGAGTGTATCATTTGTTTATTCTATATTGTTGCATCCTAATCTGTCATGGTCCATTTGCATTTGCAGGGACCACAGAGGCAACTTAAATGAAGATGCAATGTTGCCAACTCCCCCTCCACAATTCTTTAAATCTTTCTTGGTGGCCCTAATCTATTCAGTTCCTCTGGGGATGTATTATTTCTTCTGATTTTCTCTTTTTGCTGGGAAAGGAGAAACAGATTACAGGCATCCACTAGACTCTTTCTACCATGATGGCTCTTATTTCACAGGTCGGGAAATAAATTTCAGAGCCATAAAATATACACTAAGTGGCCATAGAAATATCCTTGAGTGGATACATGGACCATAGAATTCATGAAGAAATGGAATTGAGCCAGAGTTCCACGTGTAGCCTGAACTCCTTAGCCCCCATCTTATCCAGAAGACCATATGGCATTTTGGGTCCTGTGGTATCAGTGTTATATCAGATCTTTTTCTGAAAATTCCCAATTCTCAGAATCTAGATGTTGCCCTATTCCCAGAATTATTATGTTGGTAAATAATTATAGCCATCTAAAAAAGATTAGAATTTCTCTCAGAAATTGCTGTGTTACCATTGCAAATATTTTTTCTCAGTGGAATCTGGCTTCTTTTCAATCAATGGGTGCTGTGTGTGTGAGCTGACTTAAATCTGGAAGCTGGGTGAGGCACTGTGATTTTTCCATTTCGGTGTCTAACTTCAGACTTCTGTTCACCAGACATTCTATTTTTGCTACTGCTGTTGTTAACATAAGTCAGAAAGTACTGTATTTGACTGATCGTCTATCATGCACTATGAGACACCATAATTTACTAGTTTTGCCCAGAAATTGTTGTGAGACAAAACACCCTGATTGTTTTCTTCTAGCAGGCAGGCTATCTTCTAGCACAGAAAATTTAGGGAAATCTGGGCGTTCAGTATTTTCAGTTCTGCTGCCCATTTTCAATAATTGTATCTAATTCATCTCTGCAAATTATGTGCTTCAAACTGGCTTCCACCTTTATTTAATCCATTACTCTTTTTTTTCCCTAGTTGTGTCCATTTTGACCTTTACGGAGATCAGTTACATGATACATACACTTTTGTATTGGCTACATATGCTCAATATGCTTGTGAGATTCATCCAGAATCCCACTATTCTTGATTCTACGGAACCTAGTCACAGGGCATCAACCAACCTCCAGATGTTAACTACCACTAATTCTCCAAGAAGCTAGTATCTTTCTCACTAGTATGTTTCTTATTGTCTAAGTAGAGAGAACATCCTCTGGAACTTCCTGAGAAATAACCAGTAGCTAGGCCTTCTCATCTCACACAATGAAGCCATTCAAACATTTCCATTTCCCTGAGCTTTCTGGCCCCTTTCTTAACACTATGTTAGAGCTGTTCCAATACTTCCATCTTATTACTGAAGATCATTGTTATATCCAGTCTATGAGAAGCCATTCCAAGGCATATTTGAACAGGTTCAATTTACTGCGACATTGAAATTGGCTCCCGTAACAATAAGCTTTTCCCTATTCAGGCTTCAATTTATCCCTTGAATTTAATTTATCCCTTAAAATTCAATTTATCCCTTGAATCTAACATCATCAAGATTCCACACATTTTCATCTGGTTCTTGATGATACATTAGCCAAATCTTGAGATTTCTTTGGTTTGTGAGCTTTTCTGCCAGGCAAGAAATAAGGCTCTTTTTCTAGCTAAGGCTTTTATCGTGATGTGAATTGGAGGAAACGGGGAATGGCAAGGGTAGAATTTGCAGACTTTACAAGATACAAAGTTATGAGATTCTGGTCTTGCCTGAGGGTTTTACAGATTCTCCAGGCCAGAGGAGTCTTTTGCCCTCCAGTATGGAGAATCATCGCTAGCACGGGGAACTAAGGGCAACTTGGCTGCTCTTTACTGTCAAGTTTGCCACTCCTAATGTCTTCTTCTCAAGTTTCTGGCTCACTGGCCCTTCTTATTCAGGCCTTGTCTCTGGCACCAGGGAACCGTTAGGGCTGTATGTTATTACTGCTCTGCAACACTCACAGTTAGAGGCTGGGTCTAATATTCAGAATAATGTTTCCCACAAATACGCATGAAAATGTCTTTAGAATCTGCCATATAGCAATTCTGGTTTTGATAGTATGCCTTGAGTTGTTGTCAGGGCATTCAAAGCACTTTGCAGTAACCAGACAGCTCCACAATCTTTAAAATGTCCATTGCCCCCTTCAATTCAAGTGCAATAGTTCCTGCACAATCCAGTACTTTCTCTTCTCCCTATGCTAAGTCATTTCAGTCATGTCCGACTCTGTGCGACCCCATAGACGGCAGCCCACCAGGCTCCCCCGTCCCTGGGATTCTCCAGGCAAGAACACTGGAGTGGGTTGCCATTTCCTTCTCCAATGCATGAAAGTGAAAAGTGAAAGGGAAGTTGCTCAGTTGCGTCCGACCCTCAGCGACCCCATGGACTGCAGCCTTCCAGGCTCCTCCATCCATGGGATTTTCCAGGCAAGAGTACTGGAGTGGGGTGCCATTGCCTTCTCCAATATTCTTTCATTTAAAATCATCCCAGGTGTGTGATCGTGGTGCTTAATTTTATGTGTCAGTTTAAATTGGTGATGATGCTCAGATATTAATCTAGATGTTTCTGCCCCATAATGTGGGTCAGTCAGTCAGTTCAATCACTCAGTCATGTCTGTCTCTTTGCAACCCCATGGACTGCAGCACACCAGGCCTTCCTGTCCATCACCAGCTCCTAAAGCTTGCTCAAATTCATGCCCATTGAGTCAGTGATGCAATCCAACCATCTCATCCTCTGTCCTCCCCTTCTCCTCCCACCTTCCACCTTTCCCAGCATCAGGGTCTTTTCCAGTGAGTCAGTTCTTCGCATCAGGTCATCAAAGTATTGGAGCTTAAGCTTAAGCATCAGTCCCTCCAATGAATATTCAGGACTGATTTCCTTTAGGATGGACTGGTTTGATCTCCTTGCTGTCCAGGGGACTCTCAAGAGTCTTCTCCAACACCATATGTCAAAACCATCAATTCTTCAGCACTCAGATTTCTTTATGGTTCAGCTCTTACATCTGTACATGACTACTGAGAAAACCATAGCTTTGACTAGACGGACCTTTGTTGGCAAAGTGGACTTCATCAAATCATAGCAAAGATGGATGGCCTCCCTCAAGTAAAAAGAAACTCCGCCATCAGACACTCTTTGAACTTAAGCTGCAATATTGAATCTTCCTAGATTGCCAAACTTGGGGCAAGAATTCCAGCATCAGTGCTTCCTGGATCTCCAGTATTTCAGGCCATGCTGCATATTTTGGACTTACCAGTCTCAGTGATATCATCAAGACAGAAAAATAGCAAGTCCTAAGTCATAGTTTTCCCCATCCCCCACTAATAGAAACACTGACTAAATAACTCTCTATGAATCAGAATGCCTTTGTGAAAATTATGGAACTCAGGAGAAAGATTATAGCACACCATTGGAGCAAAAATAAATGAGAAAAACTGCATCAAAGCAGGCAAGAAAAGTACTTTATCCATATCACTTATCCCTCAAGATATCACAGCAAGGTACTGAGAAGCATCCCCTGGTCCCACAGTGTCTGCTACAGAAGAAAGAGAGACCAAGGTGGATATCCAACTTTCTCACCTAAAAACTTCCCAAATCTGCAGAGGGAAACAAACATCCAAATTTATGAAGCCCAAAGTTTTCTAAATAATTTGAACCTGAAGAGATCTACACAAAACTCACACTGTAATCAAGTTAGCAAAAAATAAAGTGAAAATCCTAAAAACAGCAAGAAAGAAGTGATTTATTAAATTCAAAGAAAACCCATGAGACCATTAGCAGATTTTTCAGAAGAAATTTTTCAGGTAAGGCAAGAGTGGAATGATATAGGCAAAGCACTGATTAAAAAAAGAAAGAAACTGCCAACCAATACTATGCCCATCAAAACTGTCCTTCAGAAATAGAGGAGACATATGGACTTCCGTGGTGGCGCAGTGGGTAAGAATCCACCTGCCAATTCAGGGAACAGGGGTTCGACCCCTGGTCCAGGAAGATCGCACATACTGTGGAGCAGCTAAGACTGAGCGCCACAGCTACTGAGCCCACACACCGCAATTGCTGAAGCCCCTGCGCCTAGAGCTCTTGCTCTGCAACAAGAGAAGACACCGCAATGAAAACCCCTTCCAGCCAAACATAAAATAAAAATACAAACAAGAAATAGAGAAGAGACAAAGATCTCCCAGATATACCAAAACCAAAACCAAGGGCGTTCATAACCACAAGACCTGCCTTACAAGAAGTGTATCTGTGAACCTACCTAACTCAGGGATCAATTCTTCAACATGAATCTCTCAGTGCATACACATCCTGTTTGTTGTTTCTCTGGAGAATCCTGACTAAAACAGGAGAGACTCAGTATTTTTATGCCACAACCAGACTGGAGATATCTTCATTTTCTTAATACTTGGGACAGGATTACTATTCCTTTTTTTTAACAGAAAAGGGTGCTGCTCCAAGTTCCATACAGAGTGTGTGCTTAAAACATTTCCTAGAACTAGCTGTCTTATCATGGTTTCTCCACAAGTCAAAGCCTGGGTCAGAGACCTGGGTGCCACTGATTTCTTTTTGAAGTAAGCTCAGGAAGTAGGAGTTAGGCAAAGGGATTATGAAAGAGGAGGAAACTAACACAAGGACGAACTATGGATTTGGCCAGCTCTCCAGGCAACGAGTGTCCTTTCCTGCCAGATCATCTAACAAGTTTTATGAGCTGAATCATTTAGATATTGACTCCCAACGACTCTTGGCTAATAGTGACCCGACAGACTTGGAGTTCCCATACAGCTGTTTCTACACTGAGTGCTGAGTGTGTTCTTTGCAGCATCAGTAAGCCTTGGCACAGGGAACACCAGGTGAGAGGCTCTCAGTACGTACCTGCATGAGGCTAGTGGAAACCTGCACACAACTTGTTAGAGCAGTGGCTGCCGTTCAAATGTGGGGCTGAGATGTTTTGAAGTGTTATACAAGAGGGGTCTCTACACAGATTGCAAGCTTCCAGAGACCTAAAACGGAATCAACTAAAATCTGTTTGAAAATGGGAAGTTTTACTGAGAGGTATCATAGGAATAAGGAGGAAGATATTTAATTTCCACTTTATATCTTTTTGAATGATATGGCTATCTTTCAGCACATGAGTATGTTACTTTTTAAGTTAAATAGTAATAACAAATAGGCAAATAAATATGATTCTTTTCATATTATTCCTTCAAAGTGTCTCACTTGTTCTATATTCAGAATCTGAATTGATATTTTTCTCCAAACCTCATTCCTTGCCCCTCCCTTTTTTTCATGCCCTGCACACACCACATATAACACTTGGTATTTCTTAACTATGCCATGATATTTCTTATTTTCATACTTGACACATGTGATTTGGCCTCAGTAGAACACCTCTGTCATCATTTCATTCAGATGATGATGATAATAACAGTAAAAAGAATAATAACATTAAGAATATGGTTAATTTTTAATATGCCAGGCCAGGCAATTACATTTTTTAATGTAATTACTGCATATTTTTCCAGCTACATTCCAGACAAAGTCTCAAAGCCTTCTCATTTCCATACTTGTCTAGTATTGATAACTTCTTCTAAGACTCCATAAATTCCTTTGAAAATCCTGAGAAAGATACATTTATTTCACTTTCTTATAATTAGTTCTTGTCTGTTTCTCTCACTAATCTGTGAATGCTGATCTCCTTCAGAATAGAGATATAGATCTTGATTTGTCTAGCACATAGCACAATGTTAACACTGAAAGTTGGATGCTTTTATCAATGTCACTTTCTAATTGTAATGATAATTTGTAGCCATTTTGATACTAAATTATTTTACTTTTCAGAGTACTTAGAGTTTAAACTATTTTCTTTTCCTCCTTATGTTTGTGCAGATGGATCCTTTAATTCACTAACTACATCATTACAGTTTCCTTAATACTATGTAAACTTATTTTAATCAATCTTTTCACCCCACTTATTTAATATGGATCATTCACAGAAGTGTTCTTCGCAATTGCTCTTGTGTTGACTCTCAGAATTCCCTTCATTGACATTCTTCATTATGTTTGATACCAATATATGAGAACTTTAATTACATCCACATAATATCTAAAATGCATTCACTTTAGAATCTTATTTTGTAAGTATAAGTATTTTTCAATACTCAAAGAACAGCCTTGAAATTTCAGCAAAGATTCTACTATCTCAATGGGAATAAATCTCTACAAGCTAGAACTATCTGAGCAAAAGTAATTTTCTATATATATCCCTTTGTAAGTAATTACATTATTTTTACACTGTTCTACCAATATTAGAGAAAACACTTGAATTCTGATGCCTTAACATTACTCTGGGCATGAAACAGGAGAGAATGTAATATTGGCAGCTCTATTTAAACCCCTTTCAAAGAATTTTGGATCAGGTCTCACACTGTGTCTGAAAGTAGATATTTATAAATTGCTTTGAATTATACGACACCTTTCTTCTCCCAAGGAGCTTATTCTGATAGTATTTATACTGTGGCATTTCAAATAATTGATTTGTTTCAGCATGCATGTCCAGAGGCCCCAAGGACATAGCCATTTTTTTCACAGACCTAATAAATAAAATTAACTTAGGGCAAAAACCAATGAAGGTAAGCTAATGCAATCTAGAGTGGGGAACGAAGTCTCAGCATGTTGTATGTAATTCATCTCATGGACTAGTTTTCCCTGTGCTGCAAAAAATATTGAAGATATATAAGTTATAGAATTTTCAATGTCCATCCCTAACCCTGTGCTGACTCAGTAACGGACAGTGGGCAAGGAGCCACTTCACTTTTTGCAGCTACAATATATTTACTTAGTAGAAATTATGTTACTGGTCAGTTGTGTTTTAACAGCCTTACCAGCCAGATATTACAGTGACTGATGAAATCATACAATAAGCAAATTTAAATTCCTTATATGGTGAGAAATAGCTCATCAGTTCAGTTCAGTTTAGTCACTCAGTCATGTCCAACTTTTTGCGACCCCATGGACTGCAGCACACCAGGCCTCCCTGTCTATCACCAACTCCCGGAGTTTGCTCAAACTCATGTCCATTGAGTCAGTAATGCCATCCAATCATCTCATCCTCTGTCATCCCCTTCACCTCCTGCCTTCAATCTTTTCCAGCATCAGAGTCTTTTCAAATGAGTCAGCTCTTCACATCAGGTAGTTCATGTCTTAACTCAAATCATAGCTCATATCTTCCTTAGTTTACAAGAGACTTCCTGCCACAGCTACGCTAAAGGTAGGCTCACCCTAATGCTACTTGACCCATGAAAATTCCTTGAATTCTCTAATAAACTTTTGTCTCAAGAGAACCTTATAACATTGCCTGAGTTGAGGCACTAATGATCAAAGATCTTATCTAACATAACAGATTTTGGAAGGGAAAGTGGTGCTAAAAATTCCTGTTTTCAGTAAGTACATTTCATAAGACATTGACACTGTTCCTTGAATTTACAGCTTAGCTTTTTCTATCCTCTTGACTGAATGTAACTGATTTATGGCTGTATTTGGCAAAAACTATCCTAGTATGAAACATGTGTGCTCAGTTACTCAGCTGTGTCATCTCTTTGCGACCCCAAGACTGTAGCCTGCCAGTCTCCTCTGTCCATGGAATTCTCCAGGCAAGCATACTAGAGTGGGTTGCCACTTCCTCCTCCAGGGGATCTTCCCAACCCAGGGACTGAATTGCATCTCTTGCTTTGGAAGGAGAGTTCTTTATCCCTGTGCCACCTGGGAGTCTGGTATGAGACACTGGAACCTTAAAAAAAGGCAAACACTTTTTAAAGTCACCATTTGATGCTAAGATGCTAAGTTACTTCAGTCGTGTCCGACTGTGCAACCCCAGAGACAGCAGCCCACCAGGCTCCCCCGTCCCTGGGATTCTCCAGGCAAGAACACTGGAGTGGGTTGCCATTTCCTTCTCCAACACATGAAAGTGAAAAGTAAAAGTGAAGTCGCTCAGTCATATCTGACTCTTAGCGACCCTTAGACTGCAGCCTACCAGGCTCCTCTGTCCATGGGATTTTCCAGGCAAGAGTACTGGAGTGGGTTGCCATTGCCTTCTCCGAAAGTCACCATTTACATTGTTTCAATCCAAATATAGAGTCTACTTTTACCCTCAGTAAACTATTTGTTTTAATTTTAAGTACGTGTCATAAGTTTATTCATTTCCCAGGACTATATTTTTCAGCATTATTGTATGGCCAAGCCATCAATGTCAGAATTATACAAGAACTAAGTAAAGGCATATGATATGCATATGCACATATATTTCATACAGGTTATTGATGACTCAATTCCATTTGAA
>NW_011494890.1:1092934-1094014 GCF_000754665.1 Bison bison bison
GGTCAATAAGCAGAAATAGATGTTTTTCTGGAAATCTCTTGCTTTTTCAATGATCCAACAGATGTTGGCAATTTGATCTCTGGTTCCTCTGCCTTTTCTAAATCCAGTTTGAATATCTGGAATTTCATGGTTCACAGACTGTTGAAGCCTGGCTTGGAGAATTTTAGCATTACTTTGCTAGTGTGTGAGACGAGTTCAATTGTGTGATAGTTTGAGCATTCTTTGGTATTGCCTTTCTTTGGGATTGAAATGAAAACTGAGTTTTCAATTTTCCAAGTCCTGTGGCCACTGCTGAGTTTTCCAAATTTTCTGGAATACTGAGTGCAGCACTTTCATAGCATCATCTTTTAGGATGTGAAATAGCTCAAATGGAATTCCATCACCTCCACTAACTTTGTTCACATTGATGCTTCCTAAGGCCCATTTGACTTCACATTCCAGGATGTCTGGCTCTAGGTGAGTGATCACACCATCGTGATTATCTAGGTCGTGAATATCATTTTTGTATAGTTCTTCTGTGTATTCTTGTCACCTCTTCTTGATATCATCTGCTTCTGTTAGGTCCATACCATTTCTGTCCTTTATTGTGCCTATCTTTGCATGAAATGTTCCCTTGGTATCTCTAATTTTCTTGAAGAGATCTCTAGTCTTCCCCTTCTATTGTTGTCCTCTATTTTATTGACTATGTCAAAGTCTTTGACTGTGTGGATCACAACAAACTGTGGGAAATTCTTAAAGAAATGGAAATACCAGACCACCTGACCTGCCTCTTGAGAAATCTGTATGCAGGTCAAGAAGCAACAGTTAGAAATGGACATGGAACAACAGACTGGTTCCAAATAGGAAAAGGAGTATTTCAAGGCTGTATATGTCACCCTGCTTATTTAACTTATATGCAGAGTACATCATGTGAAACACTGGGCTGGAAGAAACACAAGCTGGAATCAAGATCGCCGGGAGAAATATCAATAATCTCAGGTATGCAGATGATACCACCCTTATGGCAGAAAGTGAAGAGGAACTAAAGAGCCTCTTGATGAAAGTGAAAGAGGAGAGTGAAATAATTGGCTTAAAACTCAA
>NW_011494890.1:1094114-1120126 GCF_000754665.1 Bison bison bison
CCGGGAGAAATATCAATAACCTTAGATATGCAGATGATACCACCCTTATGGCAGAAAGTGAAGAGGAACTAAAGAGCCTCTTGATGAAAGTGAAAGAGGAGAGTGAAATAATTGGCTTAAAACTCAATATTCAGAAAACAAAGATCATGTTATCCGGTCCCATCACTTCATGGCAAATAGATGGGGAAACAGTGTCACACTTTATTTTTTGGGGGGCTCCAAAATCACTGCAGATGGTAACTGCAGCCATGAAATTAAAAGGCATTTGCCTCTTGGAAGAAAACTTATGACCCACCTAAACAACATATTAAAAAGCAGAGACATTACATTGCCAAGAAAGGTCTGACTAGTCAAAGCTATGATTTTTCCAGTATTCATGTATGGATGTGAGAGTTGGACTATAAAGAAAACTGAGTGCCAAAGAATGGATGTTTTTGAACTGTGGTGTTGGCGGAGACTCTTGAGAGTCCTGTGAACAGGAAGGAGATCAACCAGTCAATCCTAAAGTAAATCAGTCCTTAATATTCATTGGAAGTACTGATGCTAAAGCTGAAACTCCAATACTTTGGCCACCTGATGCAAAGAACTGAGTCATTTGAAAAGACTCTGATGCTGGGAAAGATTGAAGGCAGGAGGAGAAGGGGATGACAGAGGATGAGATGGTTGAATGGCATCACCATCTCAATGGACACGAGTTTGAGTAAACTCCGGGAGTTGGTGATGGACAGCGAGGCCTGGCATGCTGCAGTCCATGGGGTCGAAAAGAGTGGACATGACAGAGATTGAACTGATCTGAACTGAAGTTAAAATATGAATATAAAATGCTATCTACTATTCTTGGTGAAATCTTTGCATTAATAAAAAACAACAGAATTTAATAAAAGCTTTTTAACATAGTCATTGTCTATTAAAAGCCTTTTTAAAGACAAAGTTTTTTTTCCCTATTAGTTGTTAAGTTCTGTGGGACTTTGCCCTGGGCCAATAGCTAGGCTTTGACCTCACATAGACATGTGACCAAAATAAGGGTTTTCCTGGTAGTTCAGCAGTAAAAAATCCACCTGCAATGCAGGAGACACAGGAGATGTGAGTTCAATCCCTGGGTGAGAAAGATACTCTGGAGGAGGCATGGCAAACCCCTCCAGTATTCTTGCCTGGAGAATCCCATGGACAGAGGAGCCTAGCAGGCTATCGTCCATGGGGTCACAAAAAACTGGACATGACTGAAGTGACTGAGCATGCACGCACACATCTAGCAAATACCTGCTGATGGAGTCAATAAATCTAAGTTACCCATCAGTTTAGTTCAGCCCTAACTTCTACTTCTCTCATGTCCTCAGGATCCCATGTGCCAAAATAAGCTCTGTCTTTTTCATAACTCCATGTGCCTAAAACTGGTTTCCAGAAATGCTTTCTGTACTGAGGCTCTTTGCAAATGCATGGGTTTGAAAGAAACTGTCTACTTAATTCATTTCTGCCAAGTTTACTGTGTCCAGTTATGAAGATAAAGATTTGTAAAACTCTTCAAAATGTTCTGTTAACTGTAGTATTTTCTTTAACAACCTTCTAGCTTAATATATCGGAGAAGGCGATGGCACCCCACTCCAGTACTCTTGCCTGGAAAATCCCGTGGACAGAGGAGCCCAGTAGGCTGCAGTCCATGGGGTCGCTCAGAGTCGGACAGGACTGAGCTACTTCACTTTCACTTTTCATCTTCATGCATTGGAGAAGGAAATGGCAACCCACTCCAGTATTCTTGCCTGGAGAATCCCAGGGACAGGGGAGCCTGGTGGGCTGCCATCTATGGGGTTGCACAGAGTCGGACACGACTGAAGCGACTTAGAAGCAGCAGTAGCAGCAGCTTAATATATACACGCTAATAATCATGGATTTTAAGAGAAGACACTTACCTGTGCACCTGTGATGTTCAACTGCACAGGTGTAGACACCAAGCACATGAAGAGTTGAATTTAACGTTGCTTGTCTCCTACAACGGAGTCTCCTACAATGGATAGAATAAGAAAAGAGTCTTTAAGTAGGTGAAAGGTATATACAATAGCATTAAAAATAATTGATCAATTGCTACTTTCTAAATCTGAGCCCATCTGAAGCAGACTTTTATGTTTAGGGTAAGAATAGCATTTAAAAAGTGATCAGTTTTACTTCTGCCTCCAGGAATAATGAAGTAGCAAATCTAAGATTTATCATAATTCCCTAAGCAACTAAAATAACCCAGAAAAATATTTTAAAAATGAATAGTTTTCAGATATTGGTCGATAGGCAATACAGAACAGTGACCTCTAAAGACAGGGGTAGAAAAGGTGATCCTTGTGATTGCCCCACCTTGCTGTCTAGGGAACATCCCATAATATAACAGAGGGAAAGAGAACTGAAAGAAAACCTTGTGGGTATTCCTGAGTTGAAATTCAGACAAATTCAGAGTCCAGGGAGGCCAAGATGCCACTAATTTTTAGGGCAGAGAGACAGATACAAAGAGAGAACTCCAGAGGTCTGAAGAGGGTTCCACTTGAATCTTTGTTATTAACATGAGCATAATTTGAAAATGCAGAGTGAAGAACTTCCTACCTCATGGGGCATTGGATAGAGTCCTTAGAAAGGTATTGCTTTAAGCTACACCTAGAAAGAATCAACTTGTTTCCAACTAACTTACTGCTTCCCTGAATAAAGTTCAAAAAAAATATTGAAAGAAATGCAAATGCTCTAGCACATCACATATAAAATTCACAATGTGACATCAAATCAGAAAAATATCAGGCATGTGAAGAAGCAAAAGAAAAATCTCTCTGAACAAACAGATGCAGAAATAAAACACATGAAAGAATTAGTAGACAGGAATGTTAAAACAGTCTCTATAAATACACTCCATATGTCCAGGAAAGTGGATGAAATTGGACTTGATAAGAAGAGACATGGAATTTTTTTTTAATTTAAAAAAAAACAAAATCAAATATCTAATTATAAAAAATGCAGCAAAACACACATTCTTTTGGAATACTTTCCAAAATAGAAAATATTGGGGCCATAAAACAAGTCTTGATGAGCATAAAAGCTTTTGAAACATTAGAAGCATGTTGTCTGACCACAGTTAAACTAGAAATCAATAACAGAAAAATATATGGAAGGTCCACAAATATTTTTAGAGAAAACAACATGCATGTAAATAATTGCTGAGTCAAAGAAGAAATTATAAAGGAAATGAGAAGATACATGAACTAAATAAAATGAAAACACAATATATCAAAATATGTGGGAAGCAAGTTAAACCATTCATAAAGGATATTTATAGCTTTAAATGTTTATATAAGAAAAACAGAAAAGTACAAAGTCAATATACTGAACTTTCAAAATAAGGCATTAGAAAAAGAAGAGTGAATAATATTCAAAGTAAGCAAAAGAAAGAAAAGAGCATAAGTCAATAAAAGAATAAAATGTATCTATATAGAGTGAGAGAGAAAAAAAGAGAGAAAGGTAGAAAGAGACAGAGACAAAGAGAGAGTACCAAGAGAGGGAGAGAAACAGAGTGAAAGAAACAGACAAAAATCAACAAAACAAAACCAGATTGAGAAATCAATAAAACTGGCAAACTTCTAACCAGAAAAAAAAGGAACATAGATACATTGCCAATATAAATCAAAGCAGGAAACTCACCATAGATGCTACAGACGTTAAAAGAATAATAAAGTAGAGATGTATGGCAGAAACAAACACAATATTGCAAACCAATTATCCTACAATTAAAAATAAACAGATTTTTAAAAAGGAATAATAAAGGATAGTATGAAAACTTGCATCACAATTGTTTCACAACTTAGATGAACAAGTTTCTTAAAACGAAGAAACTACTAAAGCTCATTCAAGAAAAAAAATAGACAACCTGAATTCCTCTATATCTAATTTAAAATTAAATTTGTACTTAACAACTTTCGCCAAAATTAAACTCTTGGCATATGTAAGAACTCACTGGTGAATTATACAAAACATTTAAAGAAAAACAACATCAATTAATACTTCTGCTCATTCTGAGGCCAAAAACAGACAAGAGATTACAGGAGAAAGAAAGAATAAGAGAAGTGGGGAGGGGAAAGGAAAAGAGAGAAGAAGGAAGAAACCTAGATAACAGTGACCCTCATGAACATGGATGAAAAATTCTTAACTTAGTTTTAGAAAATGGAATTCAACAATATGGCCAAGTGGGCTTTATCTCAGAAATGAAAGTTTTATTTAGCATTTGAAAGTCAAGCAATTACAATTCACCATAATACTCCAGTCAGTAGAAATATCATATAATATTCTCAGTAAATGCAAAAGAATGACAAAATTCAACAGCCATTTATAATATTAAAACTCAGTAAACTAGGAATAGGGCTTCCCAGGTGGCACAGGAGTAAAGAATTTGCCTGCCAATGCAGGAGACACAAGAGATGTGGGCTCGATCCCTGGATCAGGAATATCTGGAGTGGGAAATGGCAACCCACTTCAGTATTCTTTCCTGGAAAATTCCATGCACAGAGAAGTCCGGCAGGCTCCAGTCCATAAGGTCACAGAGAGTCAAAGACACACACAAACACACACAGAATAGAAGTTGCAGTAGAGTAAATAATTGTCTCCTAATCACCGGAATGTGTGAATATCACCTTACATGACAAGAGGACTTTGCAGATACGACCTTTAAATGAGACTATCTTGGATTACCTGGGGGTGATAAATGCAATTATAAGTGAACCCTAGTGTTCATTGCTGCACTATTTACAATAGCCAAAACATGAAAATAACCTAAATGTCTTTTGATAGAAGAATAAAGATATATAAACATTGTGTGTGTATGTGTATATATATATGTATATACGTACACACACATAAAATGGAATATCATTGAGCCATAAAAAAATGAAATAATTCTATTTGCAGCAACATGAATGGACCTAGAGATTGTGATACTTAGTGAAATAAGTCAGACAAAGAAAGACACATACCATGGTACCACTTCTATGCAGAATCTAAAAGATGGTACAAATGAACTTATTTGCAAAACAGAAATAGAATGACAGACGTAAAAAACAAACATGGTTACCAAGCAGAGAAGGGGAGGGATGGATTGGGAGATTGGGATTGACATATACACACTACTATGTGTAAAATAGATAAATAATAACTTACTGTGTAGCATAGGGAACTCTACGCAATACTCTGTAATGACCTGTACAGGAAGAGTCTAAGAAAGAGGGGATACGTGTGTATGTAAAACCAATTCACTTTGCTGTACAGAAGGAACTAGCACAATATTGTATATCAACAGTGCTCCAATAAAAATTAATTTAAAAATATAATCATCAATATAAGAGAAAGGAGTGGGGAGGTCTCTAGAAGAGAAGTTTTCTGATGACCTTGAAGATCTGAAGATAGTATGTCACAGGCTTTGGAAATGGAGGAAACAGCTGTGAGCCAAAGAAGGCAAGCAGTACAGCTCCAGGAGCTGGAAAAGTCAAGAAAATGGATTATTCTCGTGGAGCCTCAAGACACTGATGGCAGACACCTTGATTTTGGCCCAGTGTAACTGATTTCAACCTTCTGGACCCCATAACTATAAGAGAATACATTTGTATTATATAAGCTACTGAGTTTGTGACAATTTGTTACTGGAGCCATAAGAAACTAAGACAGAAAAGAACTTCCTAAATCTGATAAAGGGCACCTAAGAGAATCAACAGCTAATATCATATTTAATGACGGAAGACTGAATGCTTTTCTCTTAAGACTGCAAACAAGGCAAGAATGCTCACTCGTACCACTTCTGTGCAATATTTTATTACTGACACTAGTCAGTTCAATAAAGCAAGAGAAAGATACCAAAAGTTTAATGATAGAAAAAGAAGTAATACTATTTACAGAGCTATTATAAGTGATGTGTAAAGTTGGCAAAATCACATGACTCAAACTCAACATTAAAAATGTAAAATATATCACAAAGAAAAACTCAGCAAATAAAATGGAAGAAATAATGTCATTTACAAGAGCATCAAAAATACTAAATTCTTACAAATAAATTTAACAAAAGAAGAATATATGCTAAAATTTACACAATATTGCTTACAGAATTAAAGAAGGCAAATAGATATAGCTTGCTCAGAATCGGAATATCCAGCATTCTTAAAATACAAATTCTTCCAAGATTGACCTGTTGATCAAAGATTGGCAAACTTTTTATGTAAAGAGTCAAATAGAAAATACTTTAGGCTTTGTAAGTCAAATAATGATACCTGTTACATATTCTTTGTTGCTTTGTTTGTTTGTTACAATTCTTTTAAAACATGAAAAAAATTTTTAGCTTGAGGGCAGTAGAAAAAACAGATTGTGATCTAGATTTGATACATGAGTTACAGTTTGCAGACTCTTGCAATGAGTCCAAATGAAAATCCAAACAAACAGGATGTTATAATAGGAATATATGGAAATACAAAAGTCCTAATATAGCTGAAAAGCAGAGACATTACTTTGCCAACAAAGGCCCGTCTAGTCAAGGCTACGGTTTTTCCAGTGGTCATGTATGGATGTGAGAGTTGGACTGTGAGGAAAGCTGAGCACCAAAGAATTGATGCTTTTGAACTGTGGTGTTGGAGAAGACTCTTGAGAGTCCCTTGGACTGCAAGGAGATCTAACCAGTCCATTCTAAAGGAGATCAGCCCTGGGTATTTTTTGGAAGGACTGATGCTAAAGTTGAAACTCCAATACTTTGGCCACCTCCTGTGAAGAGTTGACTCATTGAAAAAGACTCTGATGCTGGGAGGGATTGGGGGCAGGAGGAGAAGGGGATGACAGATGGCTAGATGGCATCACCGACTCAATGGATGTGAGTTTGAGTGAACTCCAGGAGATGGTGATGGACAGGGAGGCCTGGCATGCTGCGGTTCGTGGGGTCGCAAAGAGTCAGACACGACTGAGTGACTGAACTGAACTGAACTGAATATAGCTAAAGTTTGAAAAAAAAGAAAAAAAGAACAAGGTTGTAAAACTTAAACTACCTGATTTGAAGACTTATTTTTAATCCCCAATAATCAATTTAGTGTGGGATTAGTATAAAGCCAGATATACAGATTGTTGGAACTGTAACGGAAGTCCTCAGAAAGATTTATGCATACATGGTCAATTGATTTTGACAAGGATGCCAAAACAATTACACAGAGAATTGATCATCTTTCTACATATAGTGCTGAACAATTTGGATTATTCATTTGGAATAAGAAAGTAAAAAGCATCTGTTCTTATCTCAGGAAAAATATTTAGCAGTAACTTGGATTATGCAATGATTACTAAATAGAGCACAAAAAACCATAAAATATCAATAAAACATTAGATTTCATAAAAACATAAAATGTTTGTTATTGACAAACATAAGACACTATTAAGAAAATGGAAGAACAACCCACTAAACAAGAAAAATATATTTGCAAAGTATATATCCGACAAACAATTTTCATGTAGAACAAGAATTATCAAAACAAGGCCCCGGTCTAGGTATGCCCTGCCATCTGTTTCTGTAAATAAAAGTTTATTGAGACACAGTCATGCTTATCCATTTGTGTCTTATATGTGGCTGTTCTCATGATACAAGGCTAAGTTTAATAGTTGCGACAGAAATCTTGTGGTCCATAATGCCTAAAATATTCACTCTGACCCTTCAGAGAAAAAGTCTGTCAATCCCTGATCTTTAATACACAAAGAATTTGCATGTCATAATATTAAGACAAAGAATGTAATTTTCAAAAATCAGCAAAAAATTTGAACAAACACTTCACAAATGAAGATGTATGGATGGCCAATAAACATGAAAAGCCGCTCAATACCGTTAGTTATCAGAGAAATGCAGATAACACCACAGTGCGATACCACTATATAACCACGAAAACAGCTAAAGACTGATCATACCAGCCAAGTAAGGGTAGAGGAAGTAAATGGAATCTTCAAGCATTGCTGGTAGGAATGTAAGATGGTACCATCACTTTTGATAATTTAATACTTTCTTAAATATGTAAACACACACATTCTATAGAACTCAGTCATTCTTCTCTTAGGAATGAAATAGCAGGTTATACAAAGTTCGTTCCTGCATGCTCCTAAGTTTTCTATGTTATAGCTCCAAACTGAAAATGATACAATGTCTATCAGCAGCTGAATGGATAGACGCCGTGTGGTACATACATTGAATGGACTACTAGTCAACCATGATACAGGCTGCTTGATTATGAAACAAAAAACAATTTTCAAAAGTGAGCAAATGGTTGAATCTCATAAATTTATGCTGAGTGAAAGAAGCCATATAATAAAAGAATACACATGATATTGTCTGATTTTTGTGTAAAATTTTAGGAAATGGAAAATAATATAAATGACAGAAGGATTAATGAATACATGGGAAGAGAAGAATAAATAAGGGGAAGATTACAAAGGTGGATAAAGAACTTCTGAGTTCTTTTCTTTCTTCTTAATTTTTATTGGGGTATAGTTAATTCACAATTTTGTGTTAGTTTCAGGTGTACAGCAAGATGAATCTGTTAATCACTACATTAACTTTACCAACAAAGGTCTGTCTAGTCAAGGCTATGGTTTTTCCAGTGGTCATGTATGGATGAGAGAGTTGGACTGAGATCTCCACTCTTCTCTTAGATTCTTTTCCTATATAGGCCATTACAAAGTACTGAGTAGAGAACCCTGTGCATACAGTAGTTTCTCATTAGTTAATCTATTTTATCTACAATAGTGTGTATATATCAATCCCAATCTTGTAGTTTATCGCTTCCCCATCTCTCCCCCCTGGCAAATGGCAACCCACTCCAGTATTCTTGCCTGGGAAATCCCACGGACAGTGGAGCCTGGCAGGCTACAGTCCACGGGGTCTCAAAGAGTCAGACACGGCTTAATAACTAAACAGCACCTTACCCCCTGGTAATCTCTGGTAACAAACCATGTTTGTTTTCTCCATGTGTAAATCCATTTCTCTTTTGTAGATAAATTCATTTGTATCCCTTTTTTAGACTCTACCTGTAAGTGGTATCATATGACATTTGTCTTTGTCTGACTTATTTCACTCAGTATCACAATCTATAGGTCCACACATGTTGCTGCAAATGGAATTATTTCATTTTTTATAGCTGAGATTCCACGGCATATATGTGCTACTTCTCTTTTATCCATTCCTCTGTTGGTGGATGTTTAGGATGCTTTGCTGTCCTGGCTAATTGTAAATAGTGTTTCAGTGAACATTGGGGTGCATTTATCTTTTTGAATTATGGCGTTCTCCAGATACATGCTCAGGAGTGAGATTACAAGATCATATGGTAGCTCTCCTTTTAGTTTTTAAAGGAATCTCCATATTTTTCTCCATAGTAGCTATATCAATTTCCATTCCCAGCAACAGTGAAAGAGGGCTCCCTTGCCTCCACACCTTCTCCAGCATGTATTGTTTGTAGATTTTTCTCTTAATGGTCATTCTGACTGGTGTGAGGTGATTCTCTCACTGTAGTTTAGCTTTTCATTTCTCTAGTAATTAGTTATGTTGAGCATCTTTTCATGTGTTTTTTAGCCATCTGTCCCAGGTGGCGATGGTGGTAAAGAATCCGCCTGCTAGTGCAAGAGACCAGGGTTTGATTCCCTGGGTTGGGGAGATGCCCTGGAGGAGAGCATGGCAACCCACTCCAGTACTCTTGCCTGGAGAATCCCCATGGATTGCAGAGTTGGACATGACTGAGCGACTGAGCACAGTATGTGCTCATTTGGAGAATTGTTTATTTAGATCTTCTACCCAGTTTTTGATTGGATTGTTTTTTTTTTTTTTTTTAGACATTGAGCTTTATAAGTTCTTTTTGATGGAAATACTTGTTATCCTGATTGTTGTTGTAATGGTTCTGTGATGGTACACAGATGTTGCTGCTGCTGCTGCTGCTAAGTCGCTTCAGTCGTGTCCGACTCTGTGCGACCCCATAGACGGCAGCCCACCAGGCTCCCCCATCCCTGGGATTCTCCAGGCAAGAACACTGGAGTGGGTTGCCCTTGCCTTCTCCGACACATGTTAAAACTCATCAAATTTTATACTTCAAAATGACACTTTGTTGTGCATAAAGTTTTACAAAAAGGGAACATTTTTTTGAATAATATTTCCATAGCCACAATTTCTCCAATGTAGACATCATTCCCAGAGTGTTACTTGTAAGGGAAAAATAATTACAGTGACATTCAGTCTAGTTACTAAAATTGTCTGAGAAGCAGCAGCCTTGGCATTGACTGGGAGTCTATCAGAAACTGAATCCTTTTGCTAGTTCAGTGACCACCACAAAACTTTTGATGAGAATGTAAATTTTGGAAAGGTTTCTAGACAACTCACATGCATGTTAAAGTTTGAGCAACACTGTTCAAGAGTCAACAGCTTTGACTTAAATGAAAAGTGAAAATCGATACAAATACCTCTTATTAGAGATGTTATTTTAAAGTTTAATTTATCATGCCCTGGGCATTACTGCTGCTGCTGCTGCTGCTGCTGCTGCTAAGTCGCTTCAGTCTTGTCCGACTCTGTGCGACCCCATAGACGACAGCCCACCAGGCTCCTCCATCCATGGGATTTTCCAGGCAAGAGTACTGGAGTGGGGTGCCATTGCCTTCTCCGCTGGGCATTACTAGACAATAATAAAATGCTCTTTGATTCTCATTTTGAAGTCACTTATCATTGTCTACATCTTTTTGTAACCAGGGTTGCTATGACTTTTCATAAGTGTATTTTCCTCTACTATCTCCCCCACTTTGTAATCTTTCCAAACATAAGCACCAGTGCTCTTATTCTCCTGTGTGTGTGTGTGTGGTGCTCAGTCACGCAGTCATGTCCAACTCTTTGCAGTCCTTTGGACTGTACCTCGCCAGGCTTCTCTGTCCATGGGATATTTTAGGTAAGATACTAGAGTGGGTTGCTATTTCCTCCTCCAAGGGATCTTCCCAACCCAGGGCTCAAACTCACATCTCCTGTGTCTCCTGCATTGCAGGCAGATAGGGAATGCTAATTGTCTATAATTGCTTTAATATCATACTGGGCACCCTTGCCTCTATTCCTATCTAGGATTTCTGTGCCCTGTGGTGGTTTCAGAGAATTAGTCATCTAATGAGTCAAAATCTCTAAAATTAACTCCAGAAATTATTGACAGAAATAAATGAAGAGAAAAAAGCCTCAACCTTGTAAACAACCATCCATTTAATTCTTTTTAAAGAAACTTTCAGTAAAAAAAAAAAAGTACAACTCATAGAAATGAGCTGGAAATGAAGATTCAAAAAGAAACACATAATAGAAAGCAAGAGAATTGAAAAAAGACTGCACACCAGGGAAAATAGATCCTTATTTTATATAACTTTTTGTACATTTTACTGTACATTATTTACTGTATACATTCATTATTTCATGTAATCTTTTCTAAGAATGGATGAGATAAGAAGTCAATGCTATTATTTCCATTTTTCAAATAATTGTGTAATTTGTCCAGCCTCAGTCAGCTGAGGATTCAAATTCAGTTGTTCCAAGTGTAGTGTTCCCTCTATCAGCCTACATCACATGTATGAAATGTTTTCTCCAGATCTCTTGCAAGCTTCAGATCAGAGTATTTCAGTTAAAGACTAAAACAAATGCCCCGAGGCATTTGCTCTTGTAATGAGCCAAAATCTGTAAGAGTTTGATGTTCAAGTTAAAATTGCCTTTAAGTTATAAAAGCATATAAACACATCTTTATCTCCAAAATTTTATTGTCTTTTTACCTAAAATGAAATAGCAAACAGAGCTAAATTTCATTTGGTTAAAAAAATACAACTAGGTAGGAAGATTTCGTTGGAGAGATTTTTTTCCATTAAGTAGTTAATTCTAGTGAGCTTCAGATGTCATCTTTTAAAAGGCACTGTTCTCAGATGTATTTCTACTAACTAAAGAAATCTCCCCTTTTTCAGTAAATATATTTCTACTACCTTTTGTCCTGGAGTTAACCAGCTTTTGTACTTTTTTTTTTTTTCCTTAAATGATGGTTCTCCTTGATTCCTTTTTAAAGGGCTTGACAGAAATAGATAAAAATGACACCTGGAAAAGAACATTTCTGCTCTTGAGAGTCATCAAATTTAAACTTGGGAGAGTATCTGAAAAAAAGCCAAAACAAGTACAGACCAAGCACCAAGAGAAATGTCTCCCTCCTCTTTCTTTTTAACTTGTGGTGGTAGGGGGGAAGATTATCTTGTTTTGTTTTGTTTTATATTTGGTCAGCTGGCACAGTGCACAGTAACTTGAGATTTTTTTCCCCCTTTCTCATTTCAGTTGCTTTTAGATGTGTCCTAAATTAGCTTTTCTTTAAGTTGCAGGGAGTTGGCCTCCATTCCCCAAACAGAACAACAGTTCCCCCTCGGGTGAGAGTGCCAGCAACATATATTATCAGTCCTGTTCCCAGCAGGAACATTCCAATGCCTGCTTAGAAAAATTAGTCAAATGGATTCTTAGATTGGAGAGGGGGTGGCTAGCTTCAGTTATCGTCTTTAATTTGTGAGAAAATTGAACTGTTTCTTTCTTTTCATGTTCCCTGGTCACTCTTTTAGAATTTCGTAGATGCTTCACCTTTTTCTCATTAAAGAGTAAGTCCATCTTTGGAATGCTCCAAAAATTAAGGGCACATCATTTAGCCTGTTAATGCTTCTTAGTTGGCCCAATTCCACCTTGGCTAATTACATTCTGTTCCAACAAAAAAGAAAGAAAACTCATTGCATTTGGAGATGAAAAACTTTGTTTTTCTAACCTCTTCTGAGCTAAAGCTAGCCCCTCAAAAGCCCAGCATGGATCCATCTGAAGTTGCCCAAGGACAAAGGCCTAGAGTGTGGGAGAATTCAAAAAACGATAGCCATTCCCAGAGAATATAGTGGCCATCCTCGTACCTACCCCACAATCAATATACGATGAAAAATACATGATTATCTTTACTTTCCAATGGATAGTAATGACATACTTAAGGATCCACACCAAATATCATCCAAAAAAAGTATGAATTCCCTGGAAACAGGCTTTTGGAAAATGAAAAGCACCACAAAGTTATCCAAAAAGTCAAAGTCCAAGTCCTGTAGTTTCTAACCTCTTCTTTGATGCTACATGTTGCAAGCTCCTAATGTGCCTAGCATGCCTTGAGACCCTCACTGAAATACAGACTTCTTCCCATGATGTTTCTTTTTTCTTTTTCTGCTACAATGTTTATAACAAGGGCTCTTCACTTTTATTTCAGTTGCATGAAACAATGTGACATCCCCTTGTTATTTTAGCTTTATTTCAGAAGTTTCTAGAACAGCTTGTCTCTGCAAGATTTCCTTGATATTAAGGCACAGGAAAGTGCCTTCGGCTGTGCTGACTCAACATTTACACATTTTTCTTCTGATGAAATATTTGTTTGCTTTAAAACCAAATGATGTAACTAGAACAATATAGAATTATACTAATTATGGCCTAAGTTGACAGATTTAGATGGAATCATACTTTATGTCTGTTCTTGTAGTATATATAGTCATTATCTATCAAGTATTCACATGTAGATTGGAAAATTTCATACCAATTGTCAAAACTTCAAAACAACCACTTAAAAAAAAAAAAGGAAGCTTCAAATGGCTTACAGGTTTATTTTGGATAGCACCAACAGGAAGTGATCTGTGAAAATATACCTTTTGTCAGTCTTTGTGACTAGAGAGTTCCCATGATCAAGCATTTTTGGAGGGTACCGCTTAACTCTAAAATTTACAGGCTAAAAATTGGTTCATAGGAGGTTTGTCATTGGTGTCACACTTTTACATGTTCTATTACAAGTTTTGCATAAACGTAAAATGGCTCTCGTATCTGTTTCATAGGGTTAGTCACTCAGTTGCATGAGACTCTGTGACCCCATGGACTATAGTCCACCAGGCTATTCCATCCACGGGATTTTCCAGGCAAGGATACTGGAGTGGGTTGCCATTTCCTTCTCCAGAGGATCTTCCTGACCCATGGCTGGAACCCGGATCTCCTGCATTGCAGGTAGACTCTTTACCATCTAAGCCACTGGGGAAGCCCCTATCTGTTTCATAAATAGCCTTAAGAGAAAGAGATGAATCACAATAGAGTGGATGTTTCCCCCCAGGTGTCAGTGTAGAGAAGGTCTTAGGGAATATATTTTCATGTGATGAGGAAGAGGAGAGAGACTGGGAAATCTCTGAATTTTCAGTTAACATTGAACTTTCTTATATACAAAAAAAAGAAGAAAGTTGCCCAGAAAAACTTCCTTAAGGTCAATGAGCAGGCAGAAAAGTAGTAGAAGAAGATCAAGTTATGAAAAACTTACTAATTATATGTGAATCATAAACTGCTCATAGAAAACGGCAGTTGAAGAAGAAGGTTTATTTTTTTTGTTTGTACATAAGTCCTTGACTCTGACAGTTCCTAAATTGATAGCTCAGGAAAAAAGTGAACCAAGTTAGGCATGTTCATAGACAGGCATTCACCATGAATAAATGATGAGCTTATTTATATTTAAGGATGAAAATTTAGATAACTTTATTGGAAAATGTGAGTACACTTGAAAAATACAGCTAAATACTTGGAGAATATGGACTGAGTAAAAGTTAAGTCTTACAATGTTGAACTTAGATGTCACTCTTCTGTTTGAAGGAAATAGAATTAATAAAGGAAAGAAACATTTTTCTAAGTGTGTAGTAAATCTGTGATATTCTTGACTCCAAGAAATAGAAAATATTCTATGCTCTGGATAGGTGTGAATTATTATGTTAAAGTACAACACAAGCAATAAAGGTTAATAAAATGTTTGTGAAATTCAGTTGTAGTATTAAGCCTTTAATATCTATATTGTGAAGATAACATGCTCAGCTAGGATATCTGAGTTCTTTTTCTAAAAAAAATTATAAAAAAAAAAAATAAGATGCAACCTAGGATGACTTTATTTTGAGGATTCTCCTGCCTCTAACTATGGGACAAAGTTCTAATAATAATGGAAGAACTGAAGAACTACAGGTGTTGAAATATAAAGAAATTGAATATACTGAAAATCAGAAATTCTAAAATTGTAGCGTCCACTGAATTTTTTATTACTCTTTTTTACCACTGGTAGGTTCTGAGCCTACCTGCCATTCAGTAGTCAGAGGAAAGATTTCAGAAAAAGCAGGTACTTGTGTGCATGAAATTCAATTATTGCTTGGGGAGATAAGTGTAATTTATATTCATATGTGGTACAATCTAATTGCCTAGAAAGTAGTAGTGTCTTCTTGAAAATATTCAAAGAAAGGCATAAAATAAAAAGCTCAGGGAAGTCTCAATGAATAGCTTGATGGGAAAGAAAAATAAGAGTCTGAACTAAAGCTTCATAACCTGTATGAATGTTTAGGCACTTTTTGAACTTGAAAGAGTCCCAGACACCTCACAGCCATGCTTTCTTTTATCATCTTGGCTACTATCCAAGTTATAAAATGTCAAAACTCTCTCAGTATCTCCTTAAATTTTTAAGCTTCTAAGAATACACAAAATGATAGCCAGATAGAAATCTAATATAAAAGTTAACTCCCTCTAAAGGACCAGAATCTATGTAAATTTGTCCTTAACATTTGCTGTTACCTATACATACATACATACATACGCTTCACTTTGAATGTCACTATGTATAACAGAATGAATGTCTAGTAAGACTAAATCGACATAGCACTCTTGGTGATTTTCTTAGTTATTTCGACCAAGACGTAGATTTTTTTTTCCTCTCATAATGTTTGAAATTTTAACATACACTGATTTTTTTCTGTAAAAAAAAAAAAAGAACTTCAACAAGTAATAACTGTGAAAGAAGCTACAGGCTATTTGGTGGTTTTTTCAGCTTCATGTGACTCACAAAAATCATGTAATTTTGACAGAAGCAATAACTCAAAGGGTACAAAAGGAATTTATAGTGCTAGTGACCTCTACTGCTGGATTAGTACAGAAATTTAGGAATTAAAATGCCAAAATTCTTCAACAGTGTCATAATCACCCTATTCTTAATTTCACTTACTCAATTTTAACTATATTAGTTAGATAATTTAACTTAATAATGAATGGAATTTAATACAATAACAAATGGAAATTTAATAATGCCATTTTGGACATATTTTCATGAGTGATGCAATTATTCTAAAATCTAACTGTACAGCAAATGATATACTTGCATGAATATTAGCATGAGTATTTTGGCCTCAATTTTAACAGTGGCTCAGTTGGTAAAGAATCTGCCTGCAATGCAGGAGACCCAGGTTCAATCCCTGGGTCAGGAAGATTCCCAGGAGAAGGGAATGGCAACTCATTTCAGTATCTTGACTGGAGAATTCCATGGACAGAGGAGTCTGGTGGGCTACAGTCCATGGGGTCGCAAAGAGTCAGACGCAACTGAGTTAGTAACACTTTCGTGTTCAGCAGCTACAGCAAAACTTTCCAATCTAAAAAATTTTAAATTGAGAATGTATTGATAAATGTTCAAAAAGTTGGGTACCTTGGACACTTTCTGGAAGCAAAACACAAAGTGTCCAAATGCAATCTTTCTCATCTACATGCAGCAGGGTTTGAATGTAACAAACTTGTTTAGCTTTATCTTGATGAAAGACGTGGGTATAACTATTCTAATTAGGGCTCTATCACTCTACCTGCTTGACATACGGCATCCTAGGCCAACCCTCCAATTATGGAAGAATCTGTAATGGAACATTTATAAAGCAACCCCTGATGTTTGTGTGGGTTGATGTGATTCAATTGTTTCTGGCTTATAAAACTCAAGAGAGATCATAATGAGAAGATGAGGGCAGAAAGTCATGGAGAGCTCATGTATATACAAGGGTAGTGAATTGGCAGACCACAACATTGATATTTTAGGCAAAGCAATATCTTGGAAGAATGTATAGACAAAAAAGTAAAAGGTGTAGTCAAATGACAAGCTCAAGCAGAAAAAAAAAATTAAGAAAAAAAAAATTAAAGAGGAGGAAGGTGCTGGCACTGAGCATCCCAAGAGTAGAGATAACCAAAACCTATCAATTAGAAGTACACTGAAAAATGGTAAGAAAGTTGAATTAAACCATTCAGTTCAGTTCAGTCGCTCAGTTGTGTCTGACTCTTTGTGACCCCATTAATTGCAGCACACCAGGCCTCCCTGTCCATCACCATTTCCTGGAGTTCACTCAAACTCATGTCCATCGAGTCAGTGATGCCATCCAGCCATCTCATCCTCTGTCATCCCCTTTTCCTCCTGCCCCTAATCCCTCCCAGCATCAGAGTCTTCCAATGAGTCAACTCTTCGCATAAGTTAATTCAGAAATTAGCCACTAATAACATTCATTACATGGAATTGGTAATGCAAAGAGTTGACTCATTGGAAAAGACTCTGATGCTGGGAGGGATTGGGGGCAAGAGGAGAAGGGGACGACAGAGGATGAGATGGCTGGATGGCATCACTGACTTGATGGACGTGAGTCTCAGTGACCTCCGAGAGTTGGTGATGGACAGGGAGGCCTGGCATGCTGCGATTCATGGGGTCGCCCAGAGTCGGACACGACTGAGCGACTGATCTGATCTGATCTGATCTACCCTTCATTCCATGGAATAACTTTTTGAAGGAGAAAAGGAAAACTAACATCTCCAGATGGAATACAATGAGCCTGACAAAGTGCCATATGGACAACATGCAGATTTGTTTCAGTCTTCACCACCATGAAGAGTGAGGATGCTCTAAAGAAAGGTAAGGTAGGAGATACACTGCATACAGATTCACAAGAATGTCAGTTCCCCCATTTGAAGCAAGAATTGACCTGGAAGCTTCTAATATGATGCATCGGAATGCCCACTTCATTCCTGGAGGGAGAGGAGGGGTAAAATCTGATGAATGTCACCCTTAGAAATATGAAAAGCTGAGGACTTCCTTGGTGGTCCAGTGGTTGGGAGTCTTCTTGCTAATGCAGGGGACATGCGTTCTAACCCTGGTCCGGGAGTACTCCATACAAGAGGGGCAGCTAGGCCCATACACCACAGCTACTGAGTCTGTGCTCCTAGGACCTCTGCAAAAGGAGACACCACCTCAGTAAGGAGCCCATGTGTCAAAACTAGAGAGTAGCCCTCACTCACTGCCACTAGAAGAGGCCTGGGAGCAGAAATGAAGACCCGGAGCAGTCAAAAATAAATAAATATAATTTTTTAAAAAGAAATGAAGGCTGACAACAGGCATCTAATACAGACTTCAAGATGGCAGAAAAGAAAACAAGCTGGATTTCTGTGAAAATGTTAGTCACTCAGTCATGTCTAATTCTTTTTGACCCCATGAACTATATAGCCTGCCAGACTCCTCTCCCTATGGAATTTTCCAGGCAAGGATACTGGATAATTGAGTAGGTTGCCATTTCCTATGGCAGGAGATCTTCCTCACCCAAAGATCAAAGCTGGGTCTTCTGCATTGCAGGCAGATTCTTTACTGTCAGAGTCTCCAGATTTCTAGAAGAGCACAAAAGCTATTATAAAGTAACATTTCTTAATCTTTCTAATGTTTCCATGACCATTTGACTTGTGATCTCACCTACTTTTTTAAAAGTATTGACTTTAAAGCAATAATTTCCTTATCCTTTCAGTCATAAAATAGACTGTTATTTGAAGTGAAAGTGAAAATCACTCAGTCGTGTCTGACTCTGTGACCTCATGGACTATAACCTGCCAGGCTCCTCCATCCACGGAATTCTCCAGGCAAGAATACTGGAGTGGATAGCTGTTCTCTTCTCCAGGGGATCTTCCCAACCCATGGATCGAATTCAGGTCTTCTGCAGGTGGATTCTTTACTGTCTGAGCCACCAGGGAAGCACAAGAAAACTGGAGTGGGTAGCCATTTCCTTCTCCAGGGGATCTTCCCAACCCAGGGATTGAACTGAGGTCTTCTGCACTGTAGGCAGATTCTTTACCAGCTGAGCTACCTAGAAACTAGTGTCTAATTCAATGCTGGTTGGGTAAAGACATTTCCAAAGGCAACCCACCAATACTACTCACTATACTTAAGGTTTTGTTTGCTACAATGAGAAAGAAAGGGAAGGAAGGAGGGAAGGAGGAAGAGAGAAACAGGGATAGAGAGACAGAGGAGGAAAGGAAGAAAGGAAGGAAAGGAAACAAAGGCAGGTGTGTGGGAGAGTGGCAGGAAGGGGGGAAATAGTCTAGGACCAGAATGAAAAATAATTGATCTGGGGCTTAAGACTTTGCCCAAGGTGTGAACAGAACAGTCTGTGAAATCCTTGATAACCCATGACACAGACATCATGTCACATATCTTTTAGGGAAATTTAGGATCACAGAAATTTTGTAATTTGCCCAGGCTCACACATCTAGCAACTGGTGGAGCTGGAATTTAAGCACAGCTGTGATTCACTCACAGCCCTTAATCATGCTCCTTCATAACAATGACTGGCAGGTACAAATTTTCAGCCAACAATAAAAAAAAAAAAAAATGAGCCATAAGAAATAAAGAACAATAGGAATATATAGGTACTTAACATATATTAGTACAATCACAATAATTGAAAAAGAAAAGGAAAATACAATATGACAGAATTTAATGACATGTTGCAGCATAAGCATTTATTAGTCTAATGAAGTATAATTTGTATTGGAACAAAAGTGTTTGAAGCAAAACATTTTAACATGAAAAAGAATGAAAAGCATAAAATAAATAAGCAGATACTTTTGAGTAACAGTTTGATAAGAACTAAATTTTATTGTCACTTAGTGGGATCTGTGTTATAGCCCATTTTTACCCTATCTGAGCTTTACTGGACATATTCACTGTAGGTTGGGGAATACAAAATAACAAGGAACTAGGGTTGTGATCCTTAGCCTGTTTTATGATCTATAATAAATCCCTACAAGGAATGTCTGGACCTAAGTTTCCTAACTTACAAAAATGAGGCACTTGGCCTAGATTAGGGGTTATCATATTTTATTTTGTTATAGAACTCCTTTCTCCAAATACATTCTTCAGTTGATTTCAAATAAGTAATGCTGATAAAACTGAAGCATGACAAATATCAAAAACCAAAGTTTTAATTTTTTCCTTGAGCTCCTAGATTTATGTTTTAGAGGAGGTCAAGCCTTAAAACATGTGGGAAAATGATACTAAAATGAAATATATTTCAACATTTCACATATTGCATTCCAAAAGTCCTAATTCTTAGAAGTAATGTTTTAAAAAGAATTCTCTGGCTAATAATTCTGTTGAATGTTGAACACTTCATCTCCCTGTTGGAGAATTACAATAGTATGCCATGTTAAGAAACCAGTGAAATTCTGCTGCAGGAAACAAACTTTCTTAACTTTGTTTATTCACGTGTAACACAAGTGAACTTGGGTCACCTTTTTTTTTCTTCACCTTAAGTGAATATTCCAAAAACCATACTTTTTCTCCCAGAAAACAAGCTTTTTAATATGGATTAACAAGCTCATGAACCCCAAGGATCCTAGTTTAAACATCTCAACTTACTTACAGACTCTGAAATGATTTCTACTCTATAATAACAAGTCAGTGGACATTATATTCATGAATTCAAAGTTGGATTTCATAAACACAGAGTTAACTGAGCACAGACCATATTTAAGGTATCCTTTAAAAAGGAAGTTGATAATACAAAGAAAATTCAAAGCTCATCAAGGAAAATAAATCTGAGATAATGTAGATACACATTCAAAATAGGGAAAATACCTCTAGCTCCTCTTTTCTCTTTGACTTCAAGCTAAGACTTTGTTCTGTTGATTAAACTTCTTTCCATTTCCCTAAGCCAAGATCAGAAGGAAAAAATCTGAAGAAGGAGGGAACACTAGATCTGCTTCACCTCTACCCTGTTCCTTTGCTAATCTCAGCCTTTCCTGTCTAGGATTCCCTCCTCCTGGGTATCAGCTCTTATCCCAGCTTCCATAACAAGAGCTTGCCTTCATCCTGGCATTAGTGCCTTTGGTGAAGATTCAGAGTGACCCAAGTATGGTTTTTCACTGAAATGTCAATTAAGATTCTTAAGCCCTTTCTTTAAACTCAGAGATTATCTTCCATTAACCTTGTGTGTATGTGTGCTCCATTGCTTAGTCGTGTCTGTCTCTTTGTGACCCCATGGATTGTAGCCACGGGGTCCCTGGAATTTTCCAGGCAAGAATATTTCCAGGCAAGAATGGGTTGCCATTTCCTACCCCAAGGGATCTTCCCAACTCACCAATCAAACCTGTGTCTCCTGTGTTTCCTGCTAGGAGGAAGTCCTCCACCAGCTGGGAAGCCCTCCACTAACCATATTCATCTCTAAAATCACTAAGCAAAAGGAGGAAGGTGACATAGGAGAGACTGCTATTGCGTCATTTCTACAATGGCAAATGAACAGCGAGAGGGAGAGAGTTTCTGTTACTTTCAGAAATGGGGGATAAAGAAGCAAACACTATTTATATATTGAAAGAAGCTGAACAAAATCTTTTAGAAATGGGGGATAAAGAAGCAAACACTCTATATATATTGAAACAAGCTGAACAAAATCTTTACTTATAAGCCATAGATTGTGCTATGAAGTAAGCTAACAGAAGAAGGTGGGGGGAGGGAGTGGAATGTAAGGACAGGATCCAGTAACAAAAAGTGAGTTTTTTCCCAACATTTCAGCTGTTTAAATCCCTAAACCGGCCCTGGTGGTACTCACCACCATTAGTTTGGGAAAATGTCCCCATCCTCTTGCTAAGAGCGAGTGCTGGGGAGATTTCTGTTATTCCACTGCACTGTTGCCAAGCCAACCTGAAAGTGTGTGGGTTCTCAGAGAAACATCTCAGTATGCAGTGTTAAGTTTCATAGCATTCTTGACACAGTATTCTACATTTGGTATACAATGTGATTGGTGAGCTGGCCTTGGAACTGAAACTCCGACTGTAATATGATTCCCACCGTTTTGGAACACAACCTGTTCATGAAATAGAAATTGCATTTATTTTCAGGAAAGAAAAGTACGGAGGTTTCTCTAATCCAGAACAGTTTAAGTATAGGAAATGTTCCAGAGGATAGCAATCAAAATGATGAATGAGCTAGATTGTTTTATTCATGTGGAAATATAAATGAAGCATAAATTACGCAAGAGAAATTTGCTGAGGGAAAAAAAATAATTGGGGAAAATTGTGTGATGGTCTACAGAATGTGAAAGGCACAGACCTCAAAGCTAGAGAAATAACTTGTAGTCACAATAATAGAATGTCCACAGAGTAAAGCAGAAGCTGCCTCCACTACCAAAAAAGTAGATGGGAAACTACAGTGATTTGAATGAGGTCTAGGAATCCGATCCTGTGAGGACTTCAAAATAGACGCTAACACTATGTGATCCTCACATTAAGAGGAGATAAAAACCATCTAGCTAGGGAACCAGTAACAGTTCCATTACAGTTTATAGATACCTCCTTTGACTCTTTGGGGTCATATTCTTTAATAAACATTGGACAGAAGCCATTTGTTACCAACTTTTCTCACCACTGAAAAAGGCTGTTGGAAACATTTGTGTTTGGCAGCAAGCTGCTTGTGCTTTGCTCTGGGCATCTAAAATATCCATAGACATGTGATAAGTAATTAGAGATCATTATCTTATTTCTAAGGACAAATAAAAAACAATCTCACATATCCTTAACAGGCTCCAATGCTGTTCAGTAGAAGTATAATGTGAGCAATATGGGTAGCAATTTTAAATTTTAAAATAGCAAATTTTTAAAAAGCTACAAGAAACAGGTAAAATACATTTAATAATACAATTTGTTTAATCCAGTATATCCAAAATATTACAATTTTCTCATGTGACTCTAGCCATATTTCCTTTCTTAGTAAGCATATGTGGCCAGAATACTATACCGTAGAGCAGAGGAACCAAGAGAAAAGGAGTGAAGAAAAATGTGTGTATAGGTCAATGGAGAAACACTCACTTTGACTCAAAGTAATGAATGCAATGATTGAATTGAGCACTCTATAAGAAACTCCCCTGAGAAAGAGGAGGAAGACCATAGACATGATTGGTGATTTTTATTTTCATGATATGTGGAATGGGAATTTCATCAAAATAAAATTGAACCCCCTTATGTGATTTTGAGAGATTAATTTCAGAATAAAGTTACTTTCTTTATATGCCCTTATAAGTGATCATTCTAAAATATATACAAATATAATTTTAAAAATCTTTACAATTGGCAACTGTAATAATGTTAAGATGTTGTGACAAGAAAATAAAGTGTCGTATAGATCAGTCTTATGGACTCTGTGGGAGAGGGAGAGGGTGGGGAGATTTGGGAGAATGGCATTGAAACATGTATAATATCATGTATGAAACAAGTCGCCAGTCCAGGTTCGATGCACAATACTGGATACTTGGGGCTGGTGCACTGGGACGACCCAGAGGGAGGGAATGGGGAGGGAGGAGGGAGGAGGGTTCAGGATGGGGAACACAGGTATACCTGTGGCGGATTCATTTTGGTATTTGGCAAAACTAATACAATTATGTAAAGTTTAAAAATAAAATTAAATTAAAAATAAAATAAAATGTCTTAATGAAAATTATAAATAAAATGGTCAACATCTGTATGTGCTCAGTCATGTCTGACTCTTTGTGACCCCATGGACTGTAACCTGCCAGGCTCTTCTATTTATGGTATTTTCTAGGCAAGAATACTAGAGTGGGTTGCCATTTCCTACTCCAGGGGATCCTCCTGACTCAGTGATCAATGCCTCTCCTGCATTGCCAGGTGGATTCTTTATCACTAGAGCCACCTGGGAAGCCCAGAATTTTCCAAGATGACACTTAAATTAAGCACATAAGAGAAGACTCTTGAGAGTCGGTTCGACAGCAAGGAGATCAAACTAGTCAATCCTAAAGAAAACGAAGCCTTATTATTCATTGGAAGGACAGATACTGAAGCTAAAACTCCAATACTTTGGCCACCTGAGATGAAGAGCCAACACTTTGGAAAAGAACCTGAACTAGGAAATACTAAAGGCTAGAGGAGAATCGGGAGACAGGATGAGATGATTGGACGGCATCACTGACTCAATGGACATGAGTTTGAACAATGGACACAAGTTTGAATGCCAGAGAAGCCAGGTGTATGCAATCCATTAGGTCACAAAAAGGCAGACACGACTTAGTGACTGACCAACATCTAGGAAAATTGAAGATGTAGATTCAGAATACCAGTTGCAGATTTTCATTCATAAACATATATCCAGTTTTTCTTGTTCAATAAAAATTATTTTAGTATTTATAACTAGAAGCTTTTCTAGGCCCTGGGGATGAAGCCGAGACAAAAATAGGTAATATCTGAGCTCCTTAGGAGCAAATTTTCTAAGGTAGACACGTGAACTTATTTGCCTATCAAAACTTTGTTAAACTGTTTTTAAAGAACTTTCTTTTTAAATCACCAACTAATATGACCTAAAGTTTGCTGTCTTAAGGGAAAATATTCAATCTGATTTTCAGCCTCAAGAAGTACAGAACCTGTTTTATCTATAACATACTTCAGTATATAAGAGTGTCTTATACATTATTATATGATGGTATTAAATTGAATCAAGTTGAAATAAATCAAATTGAATTTAATTGGATTGAATAAAATAGATGCTACTGCATTACTAAAAAATACCAACTCAAATACCAGGAATATCTCTATTAAAAATTAATACCAAAACCAGATAAAGACATTAGAGGAAAATAATAGACCAATATGTCTCATAAACATAGATGCAGAAACTCTTAACACAATGTTATCAAATCAAATTCAATGTATATAAAAAATTATATACCATAACTACATAAGATTTATGCCAGGTCATTAATGGTATATCAACAAGTGATGATCAATCATATTAACAGGTTAAAGAAGAAAACCAGCCTTATTAAACTTGAAAAGTTTTGCTCCACAAAAGGCATTGCTAAGAAAATTTTAAAACAAACTGCATGCCTTGAGAAAATGTTTAAAAAACACGTATCTGATTAAAAGATTTTCATCTAAAATGTTTGAAAGTGAAAGTGAAGTGAAAGTTGCTTAGTAGTGTCTGACTCTTTGCAACCCCATGGACTATACAGTCCATGGAATTCTCTAGGCCAGAATACTGGAGTGGGTAGCCTTTCCCTTCTCAAGGGGATCTTCACAACCCAGAGATTGAATCCAGGTCTCCAGCATTGCAGGTGGATTTTTTACCAGCTGAGCCACAAGGAAAGCCCAAGAATACTGGAGTGGGTAGCCTAACCCTTCTCCAGCAGATCATTCTGACCCAGGAATTGAACCGGGGTCTCCTGCACTGTAGGTGGATTCTTTACCCACTGAGCTATCAGTTCAGTTCAGTCACTCAGCTATGTCCGACTCTTTGCAACTCCATGAATTGCAGCACGCCAGGCCTCCCTGTCCATCACCAACTCCTGGAGTTCACTCAGACTCACGTTCATCAGGTCGGTGATTCCATCCAGCCATCTCATCCTCTGTCATCCCCTTCTCCTCCTGCCCCCAATCCCTCCCAGCATCACGGTCTTTTATAACTGAGTCAACTCTTCGCATGAGTTGGCCAAAGTACTGGAGTTTCAGCTTTAGCATCATTCCTTCCAAAGAACATCCAGGACCAATCTCCTTTAGAATGGACTGGTTGGATCTCCTTGCAGTCCAAGGGACTCTCAAGAGTCTTCTCCAACACCACAGTTCAAAAGCATCAATTCTTCAGTGCTTAGCGTTCTTCACAGTCCAACTCTCACATCCATACATGACCACTGGAAAAAAATATAGCTTTGACTAGACGGACCTTTGTTGGCAAAGTAATGTCTCTGCTTTTGAATATGCTATCTAGGTTGGTCATAACTTTTCTTCCAAGGAGTAAGCGTCTTTTAATTTCATGGCTGCAATCACCATCTGCAGCGATTTTGGAGCCCCCAAAAATAAAGTCTCT
>NW_011494890.1:1120245-1143100 GCF_000754665.1 Bison bison bison
TTTTTCACTCTCCTCTTTCACTTTCATCAAGAGGCTTTTAGTTTCTCTTCATTTTCTGCCATAAGGGTGCTGTCATCTGCATATCTGATATTTCTCCTGGCAATCTTAATTCCAGCTTGTGCTTCTTCCAGCCCAGAGTTTCTCATGATGTACTCTGCATGTAAGTTAAATAAGCAGGGTGACAATATATAGCCTTGATGTACTCATTTTTCTATTTGGAACCAGTCTGTTGTTCATGTCCAGTTCTAACTGTTGCTTCCTGATCTGCATATAGGTTTCTCAAGAGGCAGGTCAGGTGGTCTGGTATTCCCATCTCTTTCAGAATTTTCCACAGTTTATTGTGATCCACACAGTCAAAGGCTTTGGCATAGTCAATAAAGCAGAAATAGATATTTTTCTGGAACTCTCAGGGAAGCCAAAATCTTTGAAAAGCTCTTAAAACTTAACAATAAGAAAACAACTCAAGAAAAATGGTAAAATAATCTGAATACATACTTCATCAACAAAGATATACAGATGGCAAATAAGCATATGAGAGATGTTCAATTTTCATTAGGGAGTCACAAATTAAAATAATAATGAGGTGCCTGTTAGAATGACTGAAATTTTTTAAAAGTTGATGACAAGTGATGCCAATGAAGTGCAGCAGCAAGAACTCTTGTTTATTGCCGGTAGGAATGCGAGATGGTGCAGCCACTGTGGAAGATGGTTCAGCACTTTTCTACAAAGCTAAACATAGTGTTAGCATACTATTCAGCAATCTTGCTTCTAAGTATTTGCCCAAGTAGAAAAATGGTCAACACAATAATATCTGCCCTCAAAGGTTTATAACTGCTTTATCTATAATTACTCAAAATTGAAAGTAACAAAGATGTTCTTCAATAAATGAATAGGTAACTGCAATACATCCAAGCAATGGAATATTATTTAAGAGTAAAAAGAAATGCTCTATCATGCCACACAAAGACATGAAGGAAACTGAAGTTCATATTGCAAATGAAAGAAACTATCCTGGAAAATGCTACATAGTATATGATTTCAATTATATCACACTCTGGAAAAGGCAAAACTAGAGTGACATAAAAGATTAATATTCACCAGGGCTCAAGGTGAAGGTGGGATAAACAAGCAGGTGAAGGACAGTGCCCAAGTGAAAAATGTTTTAATTAAAAAAAAAAAAAAAACCACCCACTCTGATGAGGGTCAAAGTGACACAAAAGTCAACTTAAACAGCTCCCAAAAGCCAGAACTGGAAAAATTGAGTCAATAAAATAAATAAAGTAGCGCTGGATTATAACTCAAAAGATAAAATGAGTTTCCATGAGTCCACCTTATATAAATAAATGATTAAATAAGTTAACAAATCCTCATGCAGAAGAATTCCACATAAATTATGTAAATACTCCACCATGCTAATGGAGGGGAACTTAACTCCCCATCCTTAAGTATAGGCTGTACATAGTGGCTTTCTTCCAAAGAGTACAGTATGGAAATAAGGGGAAAGAGTAACAGTGCAGAAAACTGACAAACAGTATTTCTGCCTGGTGACCAAGGTCAATGTCAATGGCTATAAATCATGTAGATTTTATGTGCCCTTTATATGATGTAATAAAAATGACATGCTTTACCTCTGTGAACTTCCTCCCCCAAACCCATAACTCTAATGCAATCATAAGAAAAACATACAATTCCAAAAAGGGTCATCCTACGATATATCAGATGAGTACTCCCCAAAACTCAAACTCATCGAAAATGAGAAAAAGTCTGAGAAAGTATCAAAGCCAAGGGGATACTAAAGAGACAGGATTTTCTAGAACGGGAAAGGGACAAAAAGTAAAAGCTAAGGAGGTCTGAATAAATCATGGACTTTAGTTAATAATAATCTATCAGTGTTGGGTCATAATTGCAAAAAATAGATGATGCTAATGTAAGAATGTAAGACATTAACAATAGAGAAACCTGTGCATATATTTGGGGGTGAGAGGAGGATGCATGGGACCTCTCTATATTATCTGTTCAATCTTTCGGTAAACCTAAAACTTTCAAAAATGATCTATTAATTAGGAAGTTAATATTCTGACTAACCCATTGATGCAGACTTTAATATAAGGTGTATTTTTGTAACCAACATTAACTACTAATCAGATCATGGACTTAAGTGATGACTGCTAAAGTGTAGTGCCAAGGAGGTCCATTTTGAAGGAATTTGTCATCCTTACTGGAAAATCCCATCAACAGAGGAGCCTGGTAGGTTACAGTCCATGGGGTCACAAAGAGTTGGCTATGACTGAGCACAAGACATGCTCATTCATTATGAAAACGACAATATTACAATTCTCTGTGAAACCAATTCTAATCAGAATATAAGCTACTTGGTCTCCTCCATAATGTTGCAATGTAGTTTCCACTGCCCTAGCCTTTCCTTCCCATTCACAGCTAATGTTGGAATATTTCTCTGTATTCACTGTCTCTGTCTCCCTATTTTCCACTCATTCTCTAGTCCACAGTCATCTGGCTTCTACCCTCAACTGGTCTTCCAATGTTAATAATGGTTTACCTAAACCAGTAGGCACTCACCTATTATCTCACTTTATTTTGGAAATATATGACACATTATCCATTTCTTTCCTTTGAAAACACTTTTCTCTTTTGTGTTCATCATATTTTGGCTTCTGGAATCTTCCCACCTCTCTTGAATCTTCTTGGAGTGTGAGTGTGCTTCTGTGTGTGTCTGTATGTCTCAGTTCCATTCCTATTCTGTCCTTAAATGTAATTCTCCTTTAAGTTCAGTTAAGCTAAATCTTCTCACTCTACATTACTCTCTTTCTGTGATTACCTTTACTTCCATGGCTTAGTAACTACTGTAGGTTGATGTATGCATGTGTGCTCAGTCATGCCTGACTCTTTGCGACCCTGTGGGCTGTAGCCCACCCCCAGACTCCTCTTTCCATGGAATTTTCCAGGCAAGAATACTGGAGTAGGGCGCCATTTCCTCCACTAGGGGATCTTCCTGACCCAGGGATGGAACCTATGTCTCTTGCATCTCCTGCATTGGCAGGCAGATTCATTGAGCCATCTGGGATTTCCTGCCCAGGGCTCTCTCCTAAGTTGGGGAAAACATTATCCTATTCACTTCTAGCATTTCCACTTATTAACTCCACTCACATACTAAAAGGTAATAAGTTCTAGAATAATCTGTCATCTCCTTTCCCCCTAAACTCTTCATTCTTTTATATTCTCTCAATATACAGTATCACATTGTCTACTCAAAACAATAATGAAGTCATTATACTCAACCTTGTCCTCACTTCCAATATTAAAATCATTCTCCAGTTTTTCTCAATATATTGACCAAGAATTTCTCAAATCCATCAATTTCTATCCACCCCTGGAACCATCATCTTAGTTCAAGCCATTATCTTCTCTTATCTCAATCCCTACAATAGCCTTACAGTGGTCTCCATATCACCAGGCTTTTCTCACCCAGTCCATTCCCCACTCTATCTCATCATTCCCTACTTCAAGATACTTTAATGATTGCCCTTTGTTGTTGGTTTGAGGCTCAAATGATTTAATTTTGCTAAAAGGTCCTTTTTAATTAAGACCCTGCCTAAAACTCATCTACTTTCTACTTCTTTCCCTACTCCTCTATTTCCTCCTCACACTATTCTGCCTCTGATTCCTCAAACATCTATGCTGCTCACTTTGCCTGTGTTATAATGTTATCTCACTCCCATTTTCACTAACACTTATTTCTCTGAATCGTCAAATCCCTAATAGTTGCCTCTCCCTTATATTGCCACAGAGCCTTTTACTTCTGTCCTCAAAACCCTTCACACACACACACACGCACACACACAATATTTCGAATTTCCTGATTACTTATCTGAAGTGCTAATTAACTCCAAGTTCTCTAAAGGTAACGAGAATGTCTATATTACTTGTTACTCTCACCCTGAGAATATCTAGGACAATGACTGACACTGAGAAAATGTTTGAAAGATGGATGGATGGATGGATGGAAACATGGATGGGTGAAAAAAAAAACTTGAAAGGTAGAAAATCTATTTAAACTTAGACGTTAAAAAAAAAAAAAAAACCTCTCTGTACTGGGTTACTGCTTGCCTAGTGCTTTTGATTATAATACATTTTCTCAGAAATAGCCTTGGTTTCTGTGTGTATGAAAAATTCATAAAGAATATCCACTGTATCCCAGGTTTAAAGTGAGGATTTTCCAAGAGAGTATTGCTGTAGGTTACAATAGCCACGTTAATCACCTAATAACCATGTTTGAACTACACATGAATGGACAAGGCCAAAATTCCAAGACATCAAAGGACTTGGATTTGATAATAACAGCTTGGAAGCAATGAGAATAGTGAAGGAAAGAATTGTCAGCAACTGAAGGATAACAGTGGGGATTAACCAGTATACATCAAGGGGCTATGACCGCAAATTCAATATAGGATGTATAAATAGCCATAGAAGCCAGAATGAACCCCTGTCTCAGGTAGCCTTTAGATTTGACAATTCGATGGTCCAAGAAGATTTCAAAGCTACAGGGAATAGACCCAGAGCAGATTAGGAAAGTTTGAGTATTAAAGTATTTTCTCCAAAAGCACTTTTTCATGCAAAAGCAACAATAGGTAAATCATCTCAAAATGCTTTATTTTTACTTTTTCTTTTGGTTATACTTAAAAGTAAATAAAAATCCTACCAAAGAAAGCTGCTAAATCATTTACTTTTAAAATGTTTAAAAGCAGTCTTGTGTTACAAAAGAATAGACATCCAACCAATATTAATGATAAAGTTAATGTCAACAGAACTAAAAGTAATAGAGCTTCTTTTGACTTCTACTCTAAAGGCTATTATATTATTCATTATTGGATTTTTTTTTTTTTGTAAATGAAGACTATCAAAGACAGAATGGCTATGATGGTTTGTCTACCACTATATCTTCCCTGGTGGCTCAGACGGTAAAGCGTCTGTCTACAATGCGAGAGACCTGGATTCGATCCCTGGGTCAGGAAGATCCCCTGGAGAAGGAAATGGCAATCCACTCCAGTACTATTGCCTGGAAAATCCCATGGACAGAGGAGCTTGGTAGGCTACAGTCCATGGGGTTGCAAAGAGTCGGACACGACTGAGCGACTTCACTACTCACTACTACTACTATATCTTCCTTCACTGACACTATTTCCACTTAGATTATCCACAAGATAGGGTTAAGGAACAGCTATGCTTTAGGTTTATCCCAAACATTTTACAGAATCCAGATCTAAAGATCCAAAATATCAAGTTGTTACAAATCCTCCACTTAATCTTGTCTGTGTAGATTTGGCTTACCACATGTTCAACATTATTGAAAACCTCTTGAGTCCAGGGGTAAGTTGCCACTTTTATTTTTTATCTTCCATGCATTGCACAGTAGTAAGCAAAGAACATTCTCATAATAAATGCTCACAAAGTAGATGAAAAGAATGGATTAGAAGGTGTTTGACCACCTATCTTTACCTGTAATATCAAGATGTGTGTGTGTGTGTGTGTGCGCGCGCGTGCGCGCGCGCGCGCGCACGCATGCTCAGTCGTGTCCGACTCTTTGTGACCCCCTGCGCTACAGCCAGCCAGGCTCCTCTACCAGGATGCTGCTGCTGCTGCTGCTGCTAAGTCACTTCAGTCGTTTCCGACTCTGTGCGACCCCAGAGACGGCAGCCCACCCGTCCCTGGGATTCTCCAGGCAAGAACACTGGAGTGGGTTGCCATTTCCTTCTCCACGTCTACTAGGATATTGAACTGCTAATTTCTGAAAACTGTGAGATAACTTGGTGCATCTTTCCTTTTTCATTGTTTTCTTGATTTATTTCTAGGAGTTCCACATTTTCTCATGGCCTGTCTTCTCCTGCAGTCATCTGTGCATATAATTGCTTTCAAACCCCTAATTTGTTACAAACCATTGTTGTTACAAATGGTGTTCTCTTTGATGAAGAAGTCTCTACCCACCAGGTTAATGATATTAAATTATTTAGTAACCCCTATCTTTAAATAAATTATAAGAGATGCAGTTCATTTGTTTACTTTTAGTCCTCAGACTTTGTACAGGCCATTAATACATAGGAAGGAACCAGAGCAAACTCATTTCTGCCTCAGGAGGTAGAGTTGAGCTCTTCTCCTAGTGCTGAATATTTATTTGAATTTCCACACAGAGTCAAGTGCCAACTGCATTAAAACAATCTAGACATCTTTAAAATCTAAAGGGCCATTCACAAGGTAAGTTGGACTCCAACATTCATGGAAATAGTGATTTCATAGAAGTCTGTAGTGACTTGTTCCTTTGCCTGAGGTGGTCAATGAACTAAACAACACAGATACAAAATTTTATGGGAAAAATTATATCAGGGAGCTGTAGGTGGAAACATCTAACTTCACAGTTGGTTTCTCTTAAAGAAAATTCAGTATCATTAAATAAAATCTATAGTTACAGCAGATGTCCACCAAAGGCAAGTTTTAGAAAACAGGACTATTTGCTCAGTTAAATTTATGAAAAATGACAATTTGCTTCAGTGTTTTAAGTTTACTCTTTAACTCTTAAGTTCAATGAGATCTATTCTTTGAATTTAAGCTTGGACATTTTTCTACAATCTGTTTAACTGAATATCCTCTGAGGGTAGATTTTGTGTGTGTGTGTGTGCGTGTATGTGTGTGTGTGCACATGTGTGTATGCTTGTTTGATTTTGTTTTTACTCAATCCAAATACACTTCATCTAACTTCCTCTCCATATTTCCATTTGCTTTGTAAAAGTAACTTAAAGCATGTGTATAAATAAAGTTGAATGGAGCTCACTGTGGGAATACATAATATTTTAGCGAGAAATTTTCCTTGGGTTTTATGAAATATTACATCTTTTTAAAAATTTGTAGACAAGTTTTTGAAACTATTTCTTCTTGGTTTATGGATATACTACCTAATTTTCTAGAATAGATTTATCTAGTTAATTATGCTCTGTTTATATTAGTTGTGACATTCACTATCATTTCATAACATAATTTTTTTACATTTCAGCCTATGAGGTCCCATGTTAGACACTTTTATTCAAATCTGGATACTCGGACAAGTTTTTATGATTTTGCTATAGTCATGGAAAAAAACCTTGAGTCCTACACTAGTTTTCCTTAAGGTTTCACATGATGGTGGCTGACTGCTCCACATTTAAGGGTGAACATTCAAAATGGTGATGTTTCCTTATAGCAAACTTGACCAAAATTTTTAAAACAATTATTTTAAAGGCTATATTTTCTCAGCAACCTGTAAAAATGAATGCCTTGGGGTGAGCTTTACTTCTGACTCATAACATTTGCTTATTTTTTTAAATTAATTTTTATTGCAGTAGAGTCGCTTTACAATGTTGTGTTAGTTTCTACAGTGCAGTAAAGTGAATCAGCTAGAATTATATCCTCTCTTTTTTGGATTTCCTTCCCATTTAGTTCACAACAGAACACTGAGAAGAGTTCCCTGTGCTATACAATAAGTTTCCATTAGTTATTTATTTTATATATAGCATCAAAGCATTTATTTTTAACACTTTTTATTTCACGTTTTACATGATCTTTAGCTCAGACTGAAGCTGGTCTCATAAGACTAAAATCAAATGTTGGCAGGGATGTGCTCTGGTTTGGAGCCTCCAGGGGAGAATCTGTTTCCTATTCACTTGAGGGGTTAAGTGGTTGGCAGAATTCAGTTCCTTTGCAGTTGTGGATACAAGATCTCTGGTTGGTTGATGATTCCCAGCTGAGAACCATCATCCATCAGCTTCTAGAGTCTTCCTGTATTCCCTGGATCCCAGTCCCCTTCCTCTGCCTTTAAAAGCCACAGCAGGGGGTCTTCACACTTGAAATCTCCTCTACCTCTTCCTCCATCACTGCATCACTCTGACTTACTCTTCTGCCTCGCTTTTCTGATTTTCAGGACCTATATGATTATGTTCAGCTCACATAGATAATCTGAGATAATCTCTGCATTTTAGGTTTCATAGCCATAATTTCATCTGCAAAGTCTCTTTGCCATACACAGGCATAAGACTAGAGGGGAAAGATCATGAGGGTTAAAAATCTGCCTACCTCAATGACATATGGAGAAGACAATGGCAACCCACTCCAGTACTCTTGCCTGGGAAATCCCGTGGACGGAGGAGCCCGGAGTCACGAGGAGTCGGACACGATTGAGCGACTTCACTTTCACTTTTCACTTTCATGCACTGGAGAAGGAAATGGCAACCCACTCCAGTATTCTTGCCTGGAGAATCCCAGGGATGGAGGAGCTTGGTGGGCTACCGTCTACGGGGTCGCACAGAATCAGACAGGCTTACTCGACTTAGCAGCAGCAACAGCAGTGACATACGTTCAAAACTACTTACAGCAGCACTGTTTGCAATAGCAATGAATTAATGAAAGCAACCTAAATGCACACCAAAAGGAATTGATTCAATTATGGAAATTCATACAATGAAAGATTGTTCAGTTGCAAGCAAAAATTGAGAAAAAGCTTTATTTTCCCATATGGAAAGCTCTCTAAGGATGTTGGAGGAAAGCATATTAAAAGGTGAATTATATTGTTAAGCCTCAAATGCCAAAGGATAAATTCAGATTCCAACAAGTGTCACTTTTTGACACCTCCAAATATTTATGAGGAATTTTCTACAACCTATCTCTAAAACAAGACTGTTTACTTTTGTTCTATTTATGTATGAAAGCATGTATTATGTATGTATGTATTTTTGGTAACAACAAATCATGTTTCTCTTTTTATTGTCTTTGTAGCTGTCTCATCAATATTTGAGACTCGATATATCCAAGGTCAGAAAAATATTTTCCTTTTCTACCCTGCCCCGGGTCCCAAGCTTATCTCTTTTTCTGATGTCTCTTTATTTCTGTTACTACATCAGACTTAGTTTACTAGGGTTGCCATAACAAAATACCACAAACAGGTGGCTTACACAATAGAAATTAATTTTTCTCACAGTTCTGGAGGCTGGACATCCAGGATCAAAGTGCTGGCAGTGTTTTATTTCCTGTGAGGTTTTTCTCTTTGTCTTGCAGATGGTCACCCTCTTGCTGCTTCTTCATGTGGCTGTCCCTCTGTGCTCATGCACCCCTGATCTCTCTCTCCCTCTGCCCTAATTTCCTCTCCTTATATGACATCAACTGAATTGGATAGGGCCCACCCTAACGGCCTCAGTTTAACTTAATTACCTTTATAAAGGCCATATCTTCAAGTACTGTCACATTCTGAGATACTGGAGATTAGGACCTTTACATATAAATTTGGGGAGAACAAAATTGAGCCCATAACTATCCCCAAAAAACAGTGACAGACTTTATTTTGGGGAGGCTCCAAAATCACTGCAGATGGTGAGTGCAGCCATGAAATTAAAAGATGCTTGCTCCTTGGAAGAAAAGTTATTACCAACCTAGACAGCATATAAAAAACAGAGACATTACTTTGCCAAAAAGGCCCATCTAGTCAAGACTATAGTTTTTCCAGTAGTCATGTATGGATGTGAGAGTTGGACTATAAAGAGGGCTGAGTGCTGAAAAATTGATGTTTTTGAACTGTGGTGTTGGAGAAGACTCTTGAGAGTCCCTTGGATAGCAAGCAGATCCAAAAGTCCATCCTAAAGGAAATCAGTCCTGAGTATTCATTGAAGGGAAATGGCAACCCACTCCAGTACTCTTGCTTGGAAAATCTCATGGACAGAGGAGCTTTGTAGGCTGCAGTCCATGGGGTCGAGAAGAGTCGGACATGACTGAGCGACTTCACTTTCATGAATTGGAGAGGGAAATGGCAGCCCATTCCAGTATTCTTGCCTGGAGAATCCCAGGGATGGAGGAGCCTGGTGGGCTGCCATCTATGGGGTCGCACAGAGTCGGACAGGACTGAAGCGACTTAGCAGCAGCAGCAGCATTCATTGAAATGACTGATGCTGAGGCTGAAACTCCAATACTTTGGCCACCTGATGTAAAGAACTCACTCATTTGAAAAGACCCTGATGCTGGGAAAGATTGAAGGCAGGAGGAGAAGGGGACAATAGAGGATAAGATGGCTGGATGGCATCACCAACTCAATGGACATGAGTCTGAGTAAACTCCGGGAGTTGGTGATGGACAGGGAGGCCTGGCGTGCTACAGTCCATGGGGTCACAAAGAGTCGAACACGACTGACCCACTGAACTTAACTGAACTGACCCCAAAATGCTAAGCACTCAAAGCTCAAATTCTTTCTGACTCCTTTCTCTCTCTTCCTCTTCTCATTTAAAATATATAAACAGCTCATACAAATCAATATTAGAAAACAAACAACCCAATCAAAAGATGGGCAGAAGACCTAAACTAACATTTCTCCAAACAAGACATACAAATGGCCAATAAACACATGAAAAGATGCTCAACATCGCTCACAGTTAGAGATATACAAATCAAAACGTCATGAGGTACCACTTCACTCCAGTCAGAGTGGCCCTCAGCAAAAAACGTATAACAGTAAACGCTAGAGAAGATATGGAAAAAGGGAAAACTTTGTCACTGATGGTGGGAATGTAAACTGATACGGCCATTATGGAAAACAGTATGGAGATTCCTTAAAAAGCAGGAATAAATCTACCACATGACCTGTCTATCCCACTTTTGGGTATATACCCTGAGAAAACCACAATTCTAAAAGACATATGTATCTCAGTGTTCAATGCAACAATATTTAAAATAGCCAGGACATGGAAGCAACCTAGTCCATCAACAGAGGAATGGATAAAGTTGTGGTACATTTATACGGTGAAATATTACTCAGCAATAAAAAAAGAATGAATTTGAATCAGTTGTAGTGAGGTGAATGAACCTAGAGCCTTTTATACAGAGTGAAGTAAATCAGAGAAAAACAAGTATCATATGTTAATGCATATATATATATATATATATGAAATCTAGAAAAATGGTGCTGATGAACCTGATAGAGAACAGGCTTGTGAACACAGTGGTGGTGGGACAAGTTGAGAAAGTAGCATTGGCACATATACATTACATTGTAAAATAGATGGTTATTGGGAAGTTGTTGAATAACACAGGGAGCCCAGACTAGTGCTCTTTGATAACCTCGAGGAGAGGGATGGGGAAGGGGAGGGAGGGGAGGAATGGGTTATTACTGATTTGTGCTGTCAAACAGCAGAAACCAACACAAAATTGTAAAACAATTTTCCATCAACTAAAAAAAAAATTGAATTAATTTTTTTTAATAAATAAAGCAGAAAAAAGCAAATATGTTCTGAATGAATTCTACTATAACACTTTTTCCTACTCTCCATATCTACTCTAATGGAGATTTCTTACCTAAACTATTACTATAGGATGCTAGCAAACTCTCCAGTACTCTCTTATACATTTACTGCTAGATCTGTCTTTCTAAAACAGCAGTGATAATGCTACATAAACTCTAAAAACCTATGCTGCTGCTAAGTCGCTTCAATTGTGTCCGCCTCTGTGCGACCCCACAGACGGCAGCCCACCAGGCTCCCCCATCCCTGGGATTCTCCAGGCAAGAACACTGGAGTGGGTTGCCATTTCCTTCTCCACAAAAAACCTATAGTGACTCCTAAATTATTGCCTAAGAATTACCTAACAATAACTTAGATGACTCTTTAAAAATGTCTTTAGACTGCTTTTGAAGCCCTTTTGTGGATCTCAATATCAAATAAATAAATAAATACATAACAACCCAATCAAAAAGTTGGCAGAAGACCTAAAGAGACATTTCTCCAAAGAAGACATACAGATGGCCAAGAAACACATGAAAAGATGCCCAACATCTCTAATTATTAGAGAAATCCAAATCAAAACTACAATGAGGTATCACCTCATACCAATCAGAATCATCATCCTCAAAAAATCTTAAAAACGATGAATGCTGGAGAAGATGTGGAAAAGAATGAATCCTGATCTCTTTCCAAAGAATTCTTCTGTATTATGTCCCATGACTCTCTGAAATCTTTAGTCTCTAGAACAGTGTATTTTATATTATAGATAAAAAACTATTGGTGAGTCAAAAAACTAACTTTAACCAGCATTTGAGAAACCAAAGAATGAAATGGAATAATATATACCCAAATAATACTAAAGGAATATCTAAACATTCATACAGGTTATAAAGTTTTAGTTCAGACTCTTATTTTTCTTTCCCATCAAGCTGTTCATTGAGACTTCCCTGAGCTTTTTATTTTATGCCTTTCTTTGAATATTTTCAAGAAGATACTATTACTTTCTAGGTAATTAGATCGTACAACATATGAATATAAATTACACTGATCTCCCCAAGCAATAATTGAACTGCATGCACACAAGTACCTGTTTTTCCTGAAGTCTTTCCTCTGACTGCCGACTGGCAGGTGGGTTCAGAACCTACTAGTGAGCACATGGCAACTGTGCACAGCAGCGTGACAGCAGTTAAAGCATTAAAGAACACCATATTTCTCAGCATTTATTAGATTTCAGAACCTCTTAAGCACCCATCACTGGGCAATTTTTAATTTAACACTGAGTGAACCTGAGCTATTATTCATGTACAAGTGTTGCTGCAGGTACTTAAAGAGATTTGTGTTGGTTAATCATCAACAGAGCCAGGGCTCCGCAAACCAAGGACGAAATGAAAGCCTAGGAATGAAAGCATCTCAACACTGGGAATAGACGGGAAGTCTGAGTGTTACAGCAAATAGTGGGATGGGAGTTTCTTCACTGGCAGGATGAGGTAAGAACATACCAAAATACCAAGTCCAGCGAAAGGAGTCAGCAAGTTATTTCTGGGATGTTTCATCTTTGAAAGGAAAGAAAATTAAAGCGATACCATATAATTGCACTAATTTAAATGAGTGTATCTATCCAGTGATGTTGCAAAGTCGCCTGTGATTGATTCAGAAATATAGTATACAGAGCTGAGTCTTCTCTCCCCTGGCAGTCCTTGACTGTGTATTTTGAGTGACACTAAAGAGATTACCAAGGCAGAGAGGAGTTTGTCTTACATGAATCAAAACATGGATATAGGTGCACTTTTTTCTTCCTTTTAAAAATACATACACCGTGTTGATATATGGCAAAAACCAAAGTAAGATTGTAATTATCCTTCAATTAAAAAGAAATAAATTTTAAAAAATACATAGAAACATTGGATGATGAATCAAATCTAATTCAAGTCACTGACAGACTGTCATTTGGATTTTGATGGAATGGAAGCATTAGCAGGCGAGATTTGTGAAAAGATACACTTCACATTACAGAAAAATATATAATTATATTATGTTCAGTATTGTCAACACAATTAAAAGACTCATGCTTAAACATTTAGGATTTTCTCTATTTTAAACATGCCTCTAAGATCTTGCTTTCAATTTCCACTTGGTTAATGGCTCTCAAATGCATAAGAATCACCTACAGAGCCTGTCAAAAATGCATTATTCCAGGCCATATTCAAGGAAATTGCTGTACAGTAGAAATACAGCATTCTAAAGCAACTATATGCCAATAAAAATTTTAAAATAAACACATAGGCTCAGAAAAAAAAAAAAAGCTAGCATAAAATCTTCACTGTGGCTATGGTCACTTCAGATGATACAGAAAGAATAAAGTCTGTCCTGTAGAACTTGAAAGATTTGATTCACCTGACCTTGAATACATACCATGATTGTCATGAATATAAGCAAAAAAATAACCCTAAGCAGAATCTGAAGGAATTAACTTTGAGCAAGGTATGTGTTTCCCAGTCCCTCCACATGTGTGTGTGTACCCATGTCTGACTCTTTGCAACCCTATGGACTGCAGCCTACCAGGTTCCTCTGTCCATGGAATTTTCCAGGCAATGCTGTCCTTATATTTATATGTGCTTCTCAACATGAAAATAAAGAAAAAGCTCCCTAAGTCCCATGCTTTCTCAGACAGAGTGTCTTAGCCTCATTCTACAACCTAAATTTTGCTCTCTCCTCCTCTCTTGTCTCCTATCTTCTCAAACCTTATCTTTCTGTTCCCATTAAATTCTAATGTCTGCATCTGGTAAGAGTAAAAACAAAGAGTACTCAGCAGAGACCTAGATAACTAATAAGTCAAGGTCAGTGGTCCCAAAGAAAGCCCCTTTATGTTTCTCCTTACAAGAATAAGGCTGCTGAAAAAAAGAAAAGTAGATTTCACAAAATGTGAAATGAAAAACATATTGTATGCATTCAAAATGAATGATTTGAATATAAAGAAAATCCCTTTCTCCCTCGGTTCACTCTTCCCCCACCATGAAGGCATGAAACTTTAGAAGGAGTCAAGAGGGCTGTTAGACATGAGAAAGTTTTCAGCTATTCCAAATCATTATCCATATGTGGATTTTAAAAACCATTACTCCTATGAGATTGCTTGTAATGTCTAAGGCTCCATGGGGTATTCTTTGGTCTTATATCCTGTATTCCTCCTTTGTCTGGATGTTATAAAGCAGTACAGAAACTCCATAGTTCACTCTGAATGAATACCTTTATTTGCTTGGGAATATGATCTTCATCTCAGAAAGACTAGATGTTAACATTTGATACAAAGGTCACCACTGCTCTACTGCTTACAAATTACTATTTTTAATAGCTCTTCTGCTTTACTCTTTACCCCCACCATCCATAGATGCCCAGCATGAAAAGAAGATCTATTCTTCTGGCAGGTTGCATATAAAACACTAGAGTTTTTGTTGAAATGAAAATCATTTTCAACAAAGCTTCTCAGTTCAGTTAATAAGTATGGAAACTTCATGGAAGCTCTAACTTGTTATTGCTGCTAAGTCGTTCACCTGGAAATTGATATTGTCAAATATATTTTCAATTTATCATATCCTAGGCTATGATATTTTAGACTAAAATTTCCTGTCCATCAGAGTATGTGGCCAGTTTTCAGGTATGAACAGAGAATCTCTCATGTAAATCAGTAAGATGTGATGGCCACATTAAAAAAAAAGAAAAAAACAAGATTCCTGCTCTGTCTTATCTAGTAAGTCTCTAGGAGACATTAACGCTCTTACAAAAAAAGTAACAACAATAAATAAATAATTATTTTTAAAACTGCATCTAGACTAGCCCCTAGTTTTGCCCAGTCAAAGACCTGTAGATGCCAAGTTGCCCAGGAGACAAGAGAACCCTCCATCCCACTAATTATCCACTATTGACTCCAGCCAATATTTGCCATGTAGCAATGTGGTCCTCCACTGCCAATTCTTCTGGCTTTTCCAAAATGTCACATCAGGTTTCATATGTGAAATTCATCAATTTAGAAATGTTGGCCAGTAATTCGACTAAAAAAAATGCAATGAACTGAACCAAAGCATGTGAAGGCCAGATGTGGCTGGCAAACCATCAATCTACAAGCCCTAGTCTAGATTAGTGACTTCAACCCTGCTTATTACCAGCATCACTCAATTATCTGTGGTTTCTGCATTTAACATTAATTCCTCAATCTGCCTGCATCCCCCTCCACTGATTTACTGAGTGTGTTGGGCTCTTTATCACCTCGATTCCCAGAAGATGCCTCTTAACCTATGGAAATGCACCTCTCCAAGTACATGATCATGATGCAAAGACAAGAAATAAGCCCTGATATAAATCTGTATATACCAAAGGATACAACTATGTGATCATGAAATACATAGACACATTACTGAAACAAAATACACCAAAATGCCTCCACTATATACCTCTGGGTAGTGAGAGAATGGGTACATTAAAAAAAATATATCTCTGAATTTTGGACAATAAATATACATTATATATATAAAACCATTGAAAGGTTTCAGAGTATACTTCTTCTGGAGGTAAGGAGTGAGAAGGTATGGGAAGAAAGAAATTAAGAGAAATGATATTTTTTTTCAAAACATGATTGACAGGACTGGCCATGCCTTTTCAAATACAATTTATCTCACCCATCTTTTTTAGAGTTAAATATTATAAGAATAAAACCTAATCTTTACCAACAAATAAATGCCCAGTTAAGTTTTCAGTTTTTTTGAAAGGTCGTGACATATGAGTTTCTTGAGATTAAAAACTACTCCTGGTGAAGAGGGAGTGAAGGTTGTTGAAATGACAGCAAAGGATTGAGAGTGTATAAACTTAGTTGGTGGGTTTCCCAGGTGGTGCTAGGGGTAAAGAATCCACCTGCCAAAGTGGGAGACCATGGAGATGCTTGTTCAGTCCTTGGGTCAGGAAGATCCCCTGGAGGAGAGCATGGCAATGCATTTCAGTATTCTTGCCTGGAGAATCCCAAAGACAGAGGAGACTGGCGGGCTACAGTCCATGGGCAAGGAGTCATACATGACTGAAGCGACTTAGTATGCACCCACTTAGTTGACAAAACAGAAACAGGGTTTAAGAGTGCAACTCTAATTTTGAAACAAGTTCTACTATGGATAAAAAGCTATCAAACAGCCTTTCATGCTACAGAGAAATCATTCCTAAAAAGGAGAGCCAATCAGTGAGGCAAGCTTCATTGCTGTCTGATTTTAAGAAATCTCCACAGCCGTTTCAACCTTCGGCAACACCACCCTCATCAACATCCATCAATACCCAGGCAGGACCCTCCACCAGCAAACATATTATGACTTGCTAAAGGCTCAGCTGATAGACTATTTTTAGCAAAAAGTATTTTCAATTATGGTATATACATTATGTTTTAGACATAATGCTATTGCAAGCTTAATAGGCTACAGAAGAGTGTACACATAACTTTTATAGGCCCTGCGAAACCTAACAATTTGTATGACTCTGTTTACTGTGATATTCACTTTATTGCAATGGTCTGGAACCAAACCCGCAAAATCTCACAAAATCTCTTATGCCTGTGTTTTACAGTGTCTTAACAACGAAATTTTGACTAAATGGAAGTAGTCAAAAGCTGTGATGGTGAAAATAGCATTTATAGGCCATAAACAAGTTATAGTAGGGGCTCACATTTCCAGAAAAATAATAATGGTGACTTCAACTAAGCTGAATTTCCTAATTTCCAAGATGGTAAAAGACCCTGATGCTGGGAAAGATTGAAGGCAGGAGGAGAAGGGGATGACAGAGGACAAGATGGCTGGATGGCATCACCGTCTCAACAGATGTGAGTTTGAGCAAGCTCTGGGAGATGGTGAAGGACAGGGAGGCCTGGCGTGCTGCAGCCCGTGGGGTCGCAAAGAGTCGGACACGACTGAGCGACTGAACAACAACAACAAGATGATAAATAGTTTCTAGGAAAAACTGCTGAACTTCCAGTCTCCCTCTGTTACTTTCTTTTCTAAATCTTTTTTGGAATGTATGGATGTCCAGAACCCAAAAGCAGGCGGATCACTTTCCCTTCGTTCCAGTTATACCCTGCTGCTCAGCTGTTCTCACCTTCCTCTCAGGTTTTCTCTGCACTCCACATATTCCCCCTCACCCCATCCTTCCCTTTTTCTCCTCATCTTATCAACCCCACCAACTGTCTCTCTGAGAAATTTCCTTGAGGTTTTCTCCAGGTCTCTCAGAAAATCAGATCGGAATCAAGGGGGAAAGATTTGGTTCCATAACCCTGGGGCCAATTGCTGTTCGAGTGCATGTTATAATTTGAAGCTTGACTTGTGCATGAGTAACAACCTAAATTACTAATGTACCACATTGAGAGCTTCATAATTACAGTTTGGTTGTATTACAAGGGATTTTTCAGCTCTTTGACACTTTTTCTTACTCTCATTTTGTCTTTTTTTCTCCCTTTTCAATTTATTGTTTTTAGATATTTGATATCAAATGATTTAAATTAAACTTAATTTCTGGTGACAGAGGATTTTCAATTTTTAAAAAGTGGAAAGGTCTCTGGGTAAATGCCAGTCTTTTCTCTCCTCCCAGCCACCCACACAAATCTATTCATATAGCAGAAAGCTGTAGTAATAGATTCTGATATGGGATACAAAGAAGTGAGGGGTTTTTCCAAATAGAACTCTCTTTTATTATTTTTAGGACTCTTTAAATAGTCCAAGTATGTGTCATTAAATTAATCCTTAAAGTACCTCTTTAAATGACTAACCATTCTCATTTCAACTGTTATGGCATAAAATTTAAATGCAATTATACACAAAGAAATTGCTTCCTTCTTTTATACCTGATAATGACAGGTCATAAGCTGTCCTAAATCTATATTCTTTGCTAAGCCATTTGCAATGTAGTTTATTGGTGGTATTAAGTGCTATTTAATGAAACAGCTTATAATATTAAGAAATTGTTCTATTCTCTAGAGGTAAAATCATAGCAAATCAGGCCTTTATCCAAAAGCTTTGGAAAAATAAAGGTTCCAACTTGGTTGTAGTATGTGAATTAATTTTGTAGTTATCTGTAAATTTCACCCCTACACATCACTCTCCACATTTCTGTATTACCAAAATAGAGCCTCAAACACAGCTTTGCCTTTCTGAGAGGAGGCCTTAATTATGAGTACTAGATGTTAGGGGTTTAGTTTGTCCCCATATTTATTCCCTTATATAAAACATAGAATCTGCTTATGTTTTGCTCAATTTAGAAAGAAAAGGTCACAAAGAAGTAGGCTGTTAAATCAAGTCAATGGGGTCTGAAGACGGAATCATGAATTAAATGGCAATTCCTAAAACATATCAAATAATTTAATAGAAAAAGTGAGGCAGAATCTGGTAAAGATGAGAGGAAGGGATAGTTAGGGAGTTTAGGATCAACATGTACACACTGCTTTATTTAAATGGATAACCAACCAGGTCCTATTGTATAGCCCAGGGCACTCTGCTCAATGTTATTTGGCAGCCTGGATGGGAGGAGAGTTTGGGGAGAATGGATGCGTGTCCATGTATGGCGAGTCCCTTTGCTGTCCACCTGAAACAACCACAACATGGCTCATCAGCTATATTCCAAAACAAAATTAAAAGTTAAAAAAAGAATTTTAAAAAGTGAGGCAGGGTCGATTGGCTTGAAAATTAGAACTTTTCAGTTTTGAATGTTTCTCCCTGGAACTGGAAATGACCCTGGAGATAGTCTAGTGGAGAGCTTTCACTTTGTACTGACGAAATAGTCTAGTAGAGAGCCTTCATTTTGTACTGACTGAAATCCAGACGGCAAAGTGAGTCCCCTGCGACCCCAAGCCACTTCATCACCTGAATCCAGGCTCCAGCAAGGCTCTTTCTTACCTCTTTGACCTTCCCCTGAAGCTGTGGGCTGAGATAATGTCATAACATTCTTCAGTATCTACCAGTTGGACTTGAAAATATGTTCAATATGATTTTAAAACTTGGCCCTTTTGCATCATAGGTGGGAAACTGAACAGCAGTAACATAATAATTGTCTTTAGGATAGCTTTTAATTCAAGGTAAAGTAATAGTAATGTGAATTAATGTTCAATGTCAAGACATTTCTGAAAATGTGTGTGATAAGTGTTCAAAACAAGTAAGAAATACTCAGATCAATGTTAATATCTATGTTGGTTTATGACCAGCCAAATGTGAATTCTTTCCTCAAATACACAGGTGAATTGGCTGTTGATTATTATTTGACAGGACACATTTTACCTGCAGCAAAATTCAACATTTTACTAGCCGTAGCATTATTTGAAAGCTAATCAATATTTTTGCTAAAACTTCAGGCACTAGAGCCTAATCATATGCAACGCTGCTGGATAGAAAATATAAAATCAGATTTACATATTTCTGGCTCCCTTGAAAATGCTAGTAGGGTTATAATTATTAGGTAAGATTTGTTATTGAATCAGGAAGTTCTGGATTAGCTGTTAGGGCATGGAACTTTCATCAAACATTGATTATGCTTGTGATAATATTTTCCACATTTAATGAGATGGTCAATGTCAGATTAGGTAAAGAGTGCCTGAAAACTGTAGTTTGGCTCAGAAAGACAGAAAAAGGTGAAAAGTCTAACAATAGAAAACCATTCAAAAGACTAAGATTTGGCTTTTATTCAATTCAAGGAATGAGAACTTGAAGAGGAAACTCCCATACTAATGCAGAGATTCTAAATTATCACTGTATCAGCAGACTTTCAGACCAAGAAAAGAAGTTTATATGGAATTATATTGAAAGAGCATCCATTTGCTTTGAAATAATTACTCACCTTTGGTCATATACTTTGCCTTAAATTCACAGATGCAGGAAACTAGAATGACATTATTATCATTTCCAAAATGCTTATTCAGTAACTTAAATATATAGAATACTTGACTGTAAATGTTTTTAAGAGCTTAAAAATTATATCATTTCCCTTATAACATGTTTTAAAGCTTTTCTCTTACAAATAGCAAGAAATTATGATCACATTTCTCAAAGATGACAAAGACAGGAAACCAACATACTAGCATGAAAGATTAATTATTGAATCATGTTTTTCTATTGCCTGTATTTTTTAAATGTTGATATTCAAGTTGCATCTATCATATATAATCTAGACTCAATCAACAATTCACTTATTTAAATTATTAATAATAAAGCTTTTATTTACATAATGGTTGATTTACATCTTAAATCTAATTCACAGTCCAACTGTTTAAAATAAAACCAAGCAGTGGAATCAACAGCCTTAGCCTCTCCTTGCTCAGATATCAAGACTGGCTTTAACATAAGACAGCTTACTGTTGTAGCCTATGATAATGTGCCTTATAAATATGCCTTGTTAACTGATTAATGAAATGCTTATAATTGCAAATTGTAAATTAGATTGAGGCAGATAGATAGATAAGCGAATCTATTTAAAAGATACTTCCTATTGCATTAAACTCAGCCTTATTTGGGGCTTGGATAATAATAAGTTTTCAGGTAATTTGGAGTGATTTTCTGCCCTGAGCACTGATCACGCTCTCAATCGGCTTTAGTGACTGAAATGAGCATTGTTCTCCACTCCTAACCTCAACACATTAACTCAAAATTGATTTTTTTTTTTTTTTACCTATTTTTCTAGAATGCTACAGTCAGCAGGTGATCACTTCAGGAGGAAAACCAATGTCTGCATTCCAGTTCTTTGCATTTTCCAGGCTCCTAACAATGATGGCTGTGGCATACAAATTCACTATGGATATTAGTTTGGTTCCACCAGTTTTCCTCCCTCTTTACCTCTTAATAATTCCCTTGAAACTTCAGCCCTCAGCTATTTAATCAACAAAAAAGCAATAAGTGCTGGCTGCACAAAACTAGGACATGACGTTTAGGAGGAAAGCATGGTCTACATGGAAAACAGATAAACAGATGATTTAGTTGAATGAAATGTAAAGCATTCTGAATGGTGGTTTGTGCTAAAAGAGGAGAGATTACTTAGGTGGGCAAAGGAGAAATCATTTGAATTTGTTTGAAAAATTGAATGAAGTTTTGTCAAGTTTCCCAGAAAGACACAGCATTTCAGGCAAAAGGAAATGTTTCGGCAAATAACACGGAGTTCATTCCCCTTTCTTAAAACGTAACTTAAGTCAAATTATTGTGTCACTATGTCTTTTCTAAAAATTGTGAAAAAACAGTCCTGAATGCTCATTGGAAGGACTGATGTTGAAGCTGAAACTCAAATACTTTGGCCATCTGATGTGAAGAGCTGACTCTTGAAAAGACCCTGATGCTGAGAAAGATTGAAGAGAGGAGGAGAAGGGGATGACAGAGGATGAGATGGTTGGATGGCATCACCGACTCAATGGACATGAGTTTGAGTAAACTCCAGAGTTGGTGATGGACAGGGAGGCTTGGCGTGCTGCAGTACATGGGGTTGCAAAGAGTCAGACACGACTGAGTGACTGAACTGAACTGAACTGAACTGAATTAAAAATCACTCACAGATGAGATCCTTAGGATTAAAAAAGAATGAAAGTCAGGAAAATAAAAGAGAGATACACCTGATAGATAAACAGAAATAGTACGGACCTAACAGAACCAGAAGATACTAAGAAGAGGTGGCAAGAGTACATAGAAGAACTGTACAAAAAAAGAGCTTTATGACCCAGATAATCACAATGATGTGATCACTCACCTAGAGCCAGACATCCTGGAATGTGAAGTCAAGTGGGCCTTAAAAAGCATCACTAGGAACAAAGCTAGTAGAGGTGATGGCATTCCAGTTGAGCTATTTCAAATCCTGAAAGATGATGCTGTGAAAGTGCTGCACTCAATATGCCAACAAATTTGGAAAACTCAGCAGTGGCCACAGGACTGGAAAAGGTCAGTTTTCATTCCAATCCCAAAGAAAAGTAATGCCAAAGAATGTTCAAACTACCACACAATTACACTTATCTCACACACTTGTAAAGTAATGCTCAAGATTCTCCAAGCCAGGCTTCAGCAGTATTTGAACTGTGAACTTCCATTTGTTCAAGCTGGTTTTAGAAAAAGCAGAGGAACCAGAGATCAAATCACCAACATCCACTGGATCATCGAGAAAGCAAGAGAGTTCCAGAAAAACATCTATTTCTGCTTTATTGACTATGCCAAAGCCTTTGACTGTGTGGATCACAAAAAACTGTGGAAAACTCTGAAAGAGATGGGAATACCAGATCACCTGACCTGCCTCTTGAGAAACCTATATGCAGGTCAGGAAGCAACAGTTAGAACTGGACATGGAACAACACACTGGTCCCAAATAGGAAAAGGAGTATGTCAAGGCTGTGTATTGTCAGCCTGCTTATTTAACTTCTATGAAGAATACATCATGAGAAACGCTGGACTGAAAGAAGCACAAGCTGGAATCAAGATTGCCGGGAGAAATATCAATAACCTCAGATATGCAGATGACACCACCCTTATGGCAGAAAGGGAAAAGGAACTAAAAAGCCTCTTGATGAAAGTGAAAGAGGAGAG
>NW_011494890.1:1143236-1195177 GCF_000754665.1 Bison bison bison
GAGGAAAGCTGAGTGCCGAAGAATTGATGCTTTTGAACTGTGGTGTTGGAGAAGACTCTTGAGAGTCCCTTGGACTGCAAGGAGATCCAACCAGTCCATTCTAAAGGAGATCAGTTCTGGGTATTCATTGGAAGGACTGATGCTGAAGCTGAAACTCCAATACTTTGGCCACCTCATGTGAAGAGTTGACTCATTGGAAAAGACCCTGATGCTGGGAGGGATTGGGAGCAGGAGGAGAAGGGGATGACAGAGGATGAGATGGCTGGATGGCATCACCGACTTGATGGACATGAGTTTGAGTGAACTCCAGAAGTTGGTGAGGGACAGGGAGGCCTGGCGTGCTGTGATTGATGAGGTCTCAAAGAGTCGGACACAACTGAGTGACTGAACTGAACTGACAGAAAAGAAATGGTCTTCCTGGAGCAAATAAAGTGGATAAAGCAAAGCATTTTGGCTTTGAAATTGTATGCCTCCATCTGCCAGTGAGATTAAGTTCTAAAATTCATCCTAAAGCAGGAGATGGATCCAGGTCAATGTGTGGCTACATACTACTTAGGGGCCTATTATGAAATTTTTGTGAGAGTATAGCATTTTTCATAACAGATCTTGTCATTCTTGAAATTTGCCTACCATATTTATTTAAGATCATAAAATATATGTGAAAAGTGGAAAGGAAGGATAATAGAAAGTGTCATTGAACTGATAGAGTTTCCTCTGGAATACATTCAAAACTTAGTTCCAAATGATAATGGGAAAAAATAATCTTGAATAAAGATTGGAATTTGAGTGTGGGCCTCTTCATGTTCTTGTTTTGAGTCCTTGAATCAAGTACTAATTATATTTATTTTAGAGAAAGGAATGGGTAAACAAAGAGGTCCTAGTATATAACACAGGGAACTAACTGTGTTCAATATCCCGTGATAAAGCATCATGGAACAGTATAACAGAAATTGACACATTATAAATCAACTATACTTCAATAAAATAAATTTTTTTAAAAAAGAAATAATTATACTTGTCATGCCCAATCAGTTGGTCAACAAAGTATTACGTACAACTCAGTGCTAACTGAGCCTTGTCTTGTAATGGATAAGTTGTGATGCCTATACACATTTGATAAAAGAAATGCCTAACACCCTACAAGTGGCTATAGCTCTCAGATATTCACCAACAACTAGCCTGATAATCCAGTGCATCCTACCCTACCATGTTTTTACCTATCTTCAGTAACCATTAAACCCTTGATCCATACTTTGGCACAGGCACCTCTGCCTTCAAAGATTAAACAGACATATTTCTCCATTTCTGCCCTTACTAATCAACTCATCCTCTGACCATGCACCCAACACCAAGGAAGGGATTATCATTCCATCTTACTCTAGACCACATCCCAGCTGGGGCAGTAGAGACTGAACTGCTGTGGGAAGGACATAAAATGATTGTGTAATGGGAACTGCAGGTCTTATAATGATCTTGATCAGGTGCCCATTTTATAATGGATAATATATGAAGACAGAGAAGGCAATGGCACCCCACTCCAGTACTCTTGCCTGGAAAATACCATGGATGGAGGAGCCTGGTAGGCTGCAGTCCATGGGGTCGCAAAGAGTCAGACACAACTGAGGAACTTCACTTTCACTTTTCACTTTTCACTTTCATGCATTGGAGAAGGAAATGGCAACCCACTCCAGTGTTCTTTCCTGGAGAATCCCAGGGACAGGGGAGCCTGGTGGGCTGCCGTCTACAGGGTCACACAGAGTCGGACACGACTGAAGCAACTTAGCAGCAGCAGCAGCAACATATGAAGAAACAATCATAGTTTATTGACAGGAGAGTTTTAAAAGTATATATCTAGGAAGAAAAGAAAATGACCTAATCATAGATGAAGACTTGAGAGAGAGAATAGGCTTTCAGGTTCAAGGACAAGGAAAATAAAGTGTCAAAGCATCAGGGAGAACAAAAATGGAGGGTCTGGGAAGCTGTGTGCGTTCTTCTGATAAGGACCTCAGAACTAATTCCTACAATTTTTTTCCAAGCAATTATCAATAATTTAGAAAATAAATTGGGCTATGATATGAGTGAGAGCACTAAAATTGCTATGAGGAACTACAGCTGAAAAGGCTGGAAGAGATTGCTGAAAAGATGAAAGATGACCAAATGACTTTCTTTCAGAGCCCTACTGAAATCAAAAATCTAAAGAGTGCTCACAGCTTTGCGATTTGTTTTTCCAGCATTACTTGTCAATAATAGAATCAAAAACAATGACAAGGGACAGGTACAACGAAGTAAAAGGACAGATTTAATAGAGGATCAGGATAGAGATGAGTAAAAATATGAGAAGTAAAGACAGACAGCTGTTTCTAGTCTCAAATTAGGTGACTGTAGACACAGCTTATAAAATCTAAAGCCCTATGCAGATGGGAGGTATGGTTTTTATTATCAATTGAAATATTGTATAGATGTTCCCTTAAACCTCTTGGAAAATGATGATCAATAACAAGACAAGGAAAGGACACACATAGGCTATGTGCTTTTATTTCAACTCACCAAATACTAAGTATCTATAATTAAGACCTGAAACTTGTCCTGGAGAAGAGATCTGTCAGCTATGACAGAAATATATGATTAGAAAATTTGAAAATAATATGCTAAGAGCTACATTAAAGATGGAGAGAGGCACTTAGCCCTATTTTCCTTGAGGAAATGATGCTAAGGAAGCTTGGAAATATAAGTAGAATTTAGTCAAAAAGCTATAAGGTCATTTCTGTACTGCATGGAAAGGTCTGGAGCCTTTAGCTAAATTGTTACATTGAAAAAAAAAGTTTGCACTAGAATATTTATATTATCTGTAAAATCATGAAGCACTTATAAAAAGAAATACCTTGAATTACTCTTCAGGAAATCTTTGCTTCCCCACTGCTTCCCACTATGTGCATGCTCAGTCATTTCAGTCAAGTCCAACTCTTTGTGACCCTATGAACTGCAGCCCACCAGGCTTCTCTGTCCAGGGGATTCTCCCGGCAAGAATACTGGAGTGGGTTGCCATGCCCTCCTCCAGGGCTTCCCTTGTAGCTCAGTCGGTAAAGAATCTGCCTGCAATGCAGGAGACCTGGGTTCGATTTCTGGGTTGGGAAGATCCCCTGGAGAAGAAAATGGCAATCCACTCCAGTATTCGTACCTGGAAAATCCCATGGACAAAGGAGCCTGGTGGGCTACAGTCCATGGGGTCACAAGAGTCGGACACGACTTGGCAACTAAACCACCACCACCACCACCACCTCCAGGGAATCTTCCTATCTCAGGGATCAAACCCACATCTCTTATGTCTCCTGCATTGGCAATCGGGTTCTTTACCTCTAGCGCCAGCTGGAAAGACCCCTTGCCACTATGGAAATATTTATTTCACTGTCACATTGATTTTAGAATTGGCCATATGATTAACATTGACCTATGGGTCGTTAGAAGAAGTGATGCAAACAAAGACTTGAAATGTGCTTGCCTGAAATCCACATGCTCTCTTGCACCTCTGTTCATGCAATGAGAAGATTGTGCCCTAACTTTCCCACTGCTCCAAGGGAATGAGAAACATGTGGAGGAGCACCATCCATCCAACTTATCATCCTGAGTTTGGAATCAAACTCAGCCCAGCCCAGCCTAGATCATTTATCCCAAGCTGGCTTGTAGGCATATGAATGAATTTAAATGATTCTTGTTTTAAACTTGCCAACTTTAAAATGGATATTATGTAGCAAGAGCTGCCTGGACATTGTTAGATGTTGCTGTCTCTGTGTTGAAATGTTTTTCAATATCTTATTTTTGGTTCACATTCTTTACAAATCTGTCCTTTTTTTAAATAAAGATAATTTTAAAAAATAAATCATATATGAAAACTATATAATTTATGATGTGAGTCTCGCTCAAAGATATATTGTTATGATGTGAGTTATAATGTCTGGTATCTCTCTGATTAAATAATTGTTGGTCATTAACTTTATCTTGCAGGCTGTTTTAGGTTGCAGTCCTCTCATTCTCAATTGTATTCGAGGGCCTACATGTAGTAAAATAAAAACTTTTGAGGATCCTAACATATTTCTTCTCAACGACTGCTCTGGTTACTCACATAGGAAAAGACACAGCCCAGACAGGAAACAGAAAAAAACAAGTTTCACATACAGGGAGTTTGATTGAATAAAATTATACAATTCTCTAAGTGCCCAGGACAATGCCTGGTGCATAATAACAGATTACCAAGATGTAGTTGATTCACATTCGCAATCCCTCCTAAGATTTCCATTTGGCCATTTTTCAGAAAGCCTCGCCTGAGGATTTTCAAGTTCCTGCGCATTGGCATTTCAGTGGTGGCCCAGGTTAATCATGCTGTCTCTTCCAGGATTCAGTTAAGAGAACACAAGTCAGGAAGGTTTTGGTCTTTTGAATTTTCCTGGAATTTTCAGTGTCTGTTTTGACATTTGATCCTCTGATTTGCTGTGATCTGTCATTTAAGTGCTGCAGGGAATAAGTGAGAGTCATTAAACATCTGCACACTTTGGGGAACTTTTCACAGCCCAGTTGTTGGTCTCTGCAGGAAGTCAGTGAGGATTCAGTGCAAGACCACAGGCAGGCATTTCAATCTGAGTAATATTAACACTCACAGACTGTCACATTTGTGGAAATCATTGGCAGTGTGTAAGCTCTGAAACAAAGGAAGGAAAGGCCAAATGACCAGAGTTTGGAATTTCCAGGATGTCCTTGATGGCTGGCAGCTGACACAGTAGACAAGCAACTTAGTGTAGACTCAGGAGGAATGAGACCAGGACTGAAACAGCCATCTAGGGGGAATCCCCAGTACATCCCCCAGCTCTCTACTCTTGTATCGTATTAAAACACATTTTCACAAAGAGGCTGCTATGTTGTGATCCTGGGTTGTCAGCCAGCAATGTTTCTTTTTCTTCTTTTTTTTTCATTTTATTTATTTATTTATTTTTATTTAATAACTTTACAATATTGTATTGGTTTTGCCGTATATCAAAATGAATCCACCACAGATATACATGTGTTCCCCCTCCTGAACCCTCCTCCCTCCTCCCTCCCCATATCATCCCTCTGGGTCATCCCAGTGCACCAGCCCCAAGCATCCAGTATCGTGCATCGAACCTGGACTGGTGACTCATTTCATATATGATATCATACATGTTTCAATGCCATTCTCCCAAACCTTCCCACCCTCTCCCTCTCCAACAGAGTCCAAAAGACTGTTCTATACATCAGTGTCTCTTTTGCTCTCTCGCATACAGGGTTATCATTACCATCTTTCTAAATTCCATATATATGCGTTAGTATACTGTATTGGTGTTTTTCTTTCTGGCTTACTTCACTCTGTATAATAGGCCCCAGTTTCATCCACCTCATTAGAACTGATTCAAATGTATTCTTTTTAATGGCTGAGTAATACTCCATTGTGTATATGTACCACAGCTTTCTTATTCATTCATCTGCTGATGGACATCTAGGTTGCTTCCATGTCCTGGCTATTATAAACAGTGCTGCGATGAACATTGGGGTACACGTGTCTCTTTCAATTCTGGTATCCTCAGTGTGTATGCCCAGCAGTGGGATTGCTGGATCATAAGGCAGTTCTATTTCCAGTTTTTTAAGGAATCTCCACACTGTTCTCCATAGTGGCTGTACTAGTTTGCATTCCCACCAACAGTGTAAGAGGGTTCCCTTTTCTCCACACCCTCTCCAGCATTTAAAAATATACAAGCAACTCTTACAGCTCAATTCCAGAAAAATTAATGACCCAATCAAAAAATGGGCCAAAGAACTAAATAGACATTTCTCCAAAGAAGACATACAGATGGCTAACAAACACATGAAAAGATGCTCAACATCACTCATTATCAGAGAAATGCAAATCAAAACCACTATGAGGTACCATTTCACGCCAGTCAGAATGGCTGCGATCCAAAAGTCTACAAGCAATGTTTCTTTATTGAGAAAAGGACAGTATAGAGACATAGGAAGATATAATAAATCTATGGCATAGTCCTTAACTTCAGGGACTCTTGATGAAACTATTTATACACACACAGGAATGTAGATTAAAACAATAACCAAATGTAGATTAAAACAATAACCAAAATACACACCAGGAGATAACATGTAAGAGAATTAAAACAGAGCTCAATATAGCTCAAAATTCATTTTTGAACCCTACAGCAATAAAGTTGTCAAGAACATCAAGCCAGGCTAACTGTGAATAACTCTGTAAAAAAGTAATTTTGAGATGAGTTTGGACAGAGATGAAGGATAAGGATTGGTGGACAAAATGGGAAAATGCACAGATAAGAAATGCATCTTCAATATTAACTGCACATCTAGAAGTGCTCAGACAAAATTAGGATGAAAAATTTAAAAAAGCTTAAAGGACATGAAATCAACCTGTGCAACCTCACACAATTTGTTGACATAATTTCAAGTCTTTGTAGTGGCCTTGTGGGTACAGATTTGGTAATATCTCTGCCCTCTCTCATCCCTCTGCTTACCACCACTCCCGAAATCAAAGACCCATGCACAGTTTCAGAGGCAAGAACTACTTGGCAACAGAATTGAAAGTCTCCAGAATTATACAGGAGCTTCCCAGGTGGCACAGTGCTAAAGAATCTGCCTGCCAATGCTGGAGACATAGAAGATGTAAGTTTGATCCCTGGGTTGGGAAGATCTCCTGGAGGAGGGCATGGCAACCCACTCCAGTGTTTTTGCCTGGAGAATCCCATGGTCAGAGGAGCCTGGTGGGCTACAGTCCATGGGGTCAGTCCATGGGGTACAGTCCATGGTGTCAGACACAACCGAGCAACTGAGCACATAGACACAGAGTTATGTGGAGGAAGTGGGGCATGGTGGGTGTCAAAATGACTGTAGCTGGAGCTCTAAGACTATTTACAACTTTCTTGTTCCATAATTATAGTTCACTGGTGAGCTCATTGAGAAAGGTAAGCTCATGTCTACTAACTAGGATATGGATGAACTGAAAATGCAAAATGATTTCCCCTTAATACCCCCCAAGTTCCTCCTCTCAGGACCTCACCATGAAAATCAGCCTCATCCATATGCATGGTAACTAAGAAAGTGAAGTGGGTCTGCAGAGCAGACAAATGAAATTAGTGTAAAACTTGTTCCTGAGCTCATCCAGAAGTGCTAAAAAGTTGTGAATAGACTTCTGGTAAATCATTTCCATATTTCCAGTTTATCTACATCAAAATATCAGTGATTTTTTTAAAATTTCTTCTTATTTTTCACCTGGCCTCCAGAATTTTTATCTTTTCCTCTCAGCCAGAAAAAAAAGTCAGTGGACAACACTTAAATGAATTTCACTTAAATGAGAGGAATCATTAAAAGAATCACTCCATAATGCTGACTCACTCATACATATCAAAGAGTGAGTTATCTAAAAGTTAGATATATTTTTTCCTCTTTTTTTGTTTTATTATTAATTTTATTATCTTCTTCATGGTTGGGCTTCTCTAATACTAGCATTCGTGTACACTTATTAAAAGCAGATGCTTATACTTTCAACATTCTCCAATCGAACACATGAAGCAGCAAAGTCGATAAGTATGGTTTTGGATGAGAAAATGCAAGTGGAGCCAAAACAGTCTTGGAAAACTGAAATGACTGTTTTACAGCCTAATGCTGAAAATTGATGAAACATCTATGTCTGAAAAAATAGCTCCAACCTCTAACATTTTAAAGTTATATAGATTCATACTCCAAAAGTATTTCTAGACAATTGTTTCAGGAAATCCAAATAGTAAGGTGAGAAAGACAGAAGTGGCAGGGGCAGGCAGAGAAGTCATCATTCAAGAAATTTTACAGCAGTGAATATTGCTTTAAAGCTTCCCTGGTGCTTAGTGGTAAAGAACCCACCTGCTATGCAGGAGATGCAAGAGATATGGGTTGGATCCCTGAGTCAGGAAGATATTCTGGAGAAGTTAATGGAAAACCACACCAATATTTCATGGGAAATTTCATGGACAGAGGAGCCTGCTGGGCTACAGTCCATGGGTCACTGAGTCAGACATAAGTTGGTTGACTAAGTAACAACAACATATTGCTTAAAATATGACCACAAAGTAATGGTAGTAAGAAGTCCATCCAGTAGGAGGGGAGGTAGGGAGTCCCTTGGAGAGCAAAGAGATCAAACCAGTCAATCCTAAGGGAAGTCAATTCTGTATATTCATTGGAAGGACTGATGCTAAAGCTGAAGCTCCAATATTTTGGCCACCTGGTGCGAAGGACTGACTCCCTGGAAAAGACCCTAATGTTGAGAAAGATTGAAGGTAGGAGGAGAAGGGGGTGACAGAGGACCAAGAAAGTTGGATGGCATCACCAACTTGATGGACGTGAGTTTGAGCAAACTCCAGGAGATGGTGAAGGACAGGGAAGTCTGGCGTGCTGCAGTCTGTGGGGTCGCAAAGAGTCAGACACAACTGAGTTGACTAAACAAGAACAGTGGAAGAATGGGATAAAGTCAGGAAGAATGAGTGAAGTGAAATAATGAAAAGGTAACAGTAAGGGTGTCTAGAGTGGTTTTCCTGGTCAGATGCTCATCACCCCCCAGGATGCTCTTCCTGTAGGTATCTCAGCTCCCTTGCACATTGCTGCTGTAATTAGATGTCAAGCCTCCCACTCAAGATAACGCTCTTCTGCTTTGAGCTCTTCCATAATTGGTTACTGGGCAGAATTGATACTCCTCATCCAGCAACACCATGATCCCATATACTCTTGTTGTTGTTCAGTCATGCCCAACTCTTTGTGACCACATGGACTGCAGCACGCCAGGCTTCCCTGTCCTTCACTATTTCCAGAGTTTGCTCAAAGTCATGCCCATATACTCTACAATGGGGTCCATGGGGTCACAAAGAGTTGGACACGACTGAGCGACTGAACTGATATTCTATAAGCCCTTATTTTTCATTCAGCATCATATAAAATTATTTGCCTGAATCCAGGCAGCCTTTATGTATCTCCTTTTCCTTCCTTTTTCCCTTTGCCCTCAATTTTTGTACTCACTCCACTCTACACTTTTGATTCCACCCATTTCCCTTCTGAAGAATTATTCTGTTTTCCACAGATGGAAATCTTGCTCTAGTTTGTCAAAGAAATACGGAAATTAGTGGTCAGATTTTCTCTCTGGCCCTTAATTTAAATCCCTGAAGGGGGGGAAAAAATGACCCCTCCAGCTCATTGTGTATACAAGCCCATGGGAGAGAATGATGGGCAGGTTATGTTATGTGTCTATTTCAGATCCCATCTGTCCTGGCTTGGAGGCCAGGAAGGCTGGTGTGTGTGGGCTTGGGTATGTGTGTTGATGGAGTGTCCTATCTCTACACAGGGCTGCTATTAAGTGGAAATTCTGTGGGCTGTCACTTAGATTCAATTGTGGGCTATTAGTGCTCTTCCCCAAACTCAAAACTTTGCTTTTTAGGTTTCTGTGCTTTGGTACAGGGTGTCTGTTGGCTCTGTATATGTAGCAACTTTTTAATCAGTAGACAAACTTTTTTCTTCTTAATCAATTTGTCACATCTAGGTGATGATTAACAAACAAATTTAGTTCTGTCTATGATATATCATATTCAGAATAATATTTAATTTCCATAATTCAAGAAGATATACATATTATTTCTAGAGATAATAAATTTTGGCTGGATATAAAACAGCCATGAATCTTAATCTTGAAAAATTCTGATTTGGAGCCAACCATCTTATAGTATTGTGACTGTTTTAATCTGGCCAAGCAATGAAACAGATATATAACCTCTCACTTGATTTTTTCTTATTTTTCTGTGAAGGCCAAATACCTTCCAGTGAAAACTGAGCATTACAAAATGATCAATATATATTATTATTTTAAAAAATGTACTTGGAAGCATCATGTGCATCTTTCATTCAAGTAAAACATTTTTACCTCTCTTTATAATTCTTCTATAGGTTGTCTGCTTTCATAATAAATAGGAGGTGTTTGCCTGAACTTATTCGTCAAAGCAAGATTTTCCCACAAACACTTTAAGAAATTCAAAATAAATTATTTTATGATTTGTAACATCTTCACTTTTTTTTTTTTACCAAATAAGTTATCTCAGCATAATTATAGAAATTCTACTGAAACTTTCTGTTTTACATTGCTCTAAATGTTTGAATCAATATGTTACTCATTCCCTCTTATCAAACCCTACTTTCCTTCATAGCTATTAAATTTATATCAAAGCCAAATTTTACATTTTGAAGTCAGCTTTTAATTTAATCTTGTTAAGCCACACCCTATTTTTAGAGGAAATACTTTTTTTCTCTAAAAGCGGTGGGCTATTTCTGCAGGCTTGGTGGATCCTGAGGAATCTGAGGATTCAAAATTTCTAAGTGCACCAAGCAATTGTCCCCATCAGAGACATTACTTTGCCCACAAAGGTCAGTCTAGTCAAGGCTATGGTTTTTCCAGTAGTCATGTATGGATGTGAGAGTTGGACTACAAAGAAAGCTGAGCATCGAAGAATTGATGCTTTTGAACTGTGGTGTTGGAGAAGACTCTTGAAAGTCCCTTGGACTATGAGGAGATCCAACCAGTCCATCCTAAAGGAGATTAGTCCTGGGTGTTCATTGGAGGGACTGATGTTGAAGCTGAAATTCCAATACTTTGGCCACCTGATGCGGAGAGCTGACTCATTTGAAAAGACCCTGATGCTGGGAAAGATTGAGGGCAGGAGGAGAAGTGGACAACAGAGAATAAGATGGTTGGATGGCATCATTGACACAATGGACATGGGTTTGGGTGGACTCCAGGAGTTGGTGATGGACAGGGAGGCCTGGTTCGTGGGGTCGCAAAGAGTCAGACATGACTGAGCAACTGAACTGAACTGACAGCTTTTTATTCCTTTGTTTGCCAATCAGGGCCCTAGTCTTGTTGTGGCAAATCTAACTAGTCAAGAGTTTAATTGAGCTATGCTAGCCTTCTGAGCCTAGTTCTCCAGTTTTTTCTACCATAAAGCTGCTGGAGATAAGAATTTCACTGTGTGTTTCCAAGCTGGCCCTTTGGTTTTCACTTTTAGCCTTTTATTGATGGCTAGCCTTCTTCAGCCTTTCATTTTCTCTTTCCAAAAGCATCAGTTGGCTGGGAGTACTATTCAATGCCATTGCTCTTATAAACACTATTTCACACATGTATTGTGTTGGCCAACAAGTTCATCATTAAAATGTTACAGAAAAGCCCAAATGAATTTTTTAGCCAACCCAATATCTCAAATGGTTGATACGTTGAACCCACCATTACATTTCCCTTCACCGACATAGCCTCTCATTTTGCCCACAGTGAAAGCTTTATCACTGCCACCTGGTGCCTGCGGCTCTTCATACTCCAAAATCCCATTTTAGCATCTGTTTGTTCAGACTATTGTCAGACTGTCACAGGTTTGGATCCACACGAAATATACTCAGATGGAAAGTAGCAAATTGGAGGTCCAGTAAGGAAGGCTCTTGGGGTCAATACCAATAGGAGAAGAGAACAAAGGCAAATATAGGTAGAGGAAAATTTTGGCCTATGGTGTAGTCATATCAAGTCCTTGGCCAAATTCATAGGGAGCTCTGAAACTGGCATGACTCTTCTGAGTTGTACCAAACTGAAAAGAGGAAGCAAAGCTTTTCCAGATATTTACTGACTAGTTATCAGATACAGGTTCCCAGCTCTCTCCCCCATACATAGACCCTCATGTCAGAAAGGGAGTATAATCTTGAAAAAGGCAGCTATCTTCAGTGAAGGATGAGTCCCAGAGAGGGCAGACAGTTGGAGGTGTCAGCCCTCAATCTTTGGAACAATTGGTAATAAATCCTTTATTCCTAAAGTGGGGATGTGGATGATGCAAGCTAGAATGATTGCTGAAGAATTAAGTTTTAATTAGGGACATGTCAATAGGGCACAAATCCAAGCTAAAATATATCTCACTGGATAATTTTGGACTAATGTAAATATCAAAAAAAGTGATAATAGGCTTTGAAGTATTTATTAAAAAAAAGAATCTGGGAACCCATAACTATACTAAAAGGATGAATAAGTAGAAGTTCTTCTTTGTAGAATAATGTCAGTTAATTAACATAGAATGATAGAATTAAAAAGAATTAGATCAGTGCCAAACATCAAAGTAATGGTTTAGCTATTAATAGGTCCTAAAACTATTGGCTGAGAAATTACTGAAGATCACATTATACATATAATTTCAAAGTATCAGCACATAGGATGTACATGACTTATCAAGCAGAAAATGCACATTTACAACAGCAAGATCTTGTGGATACCATCTTAATCAAGTGATCTAATCTAGAATCACCAAAAAAAGGAAAAAGCCAGATATCATTAGTCTTTTGACTTGATGCAGAGGGAAGTACAAAACATTGTCTAGGTAAAATAGTTTCTTTTTAATTTTTTTTTAGCTTTAGTGAGGCATAACTGACAAATGGAAGCTGTCTATATTGATGTACAAATTGATGTTTGATTTGTGTATACATTATGAAATGATCACCACAATCAAGTTAATCAACATATTGTTGTTGTGTTAGTAGCTCAGTCATGTCCAACTCTTTGCAACCCCAGGACTAGAGCCTGCCAGGCTCCTCTGTTCATGGGATTCTCCAGGCAAGAATACTGCAGGGGGTTGCCATTCCCTTCTCCAAGGGATCTTCCTGATTCAGGGATCAAACACAGGTCTCCTACATTGCAGGCAGATTCTTTACCATCTGAGCCACAAGGGAAACCCAATTAGCATATTGTTGTTGTTTAGTCTCTAAGTCATATCCGACTCTATGAGATCCCATGGACTGAAGCCCACCAGGATCCTCTGTCCATGGGGATTCTCCAGGCAGAATACTAGACTGACTTGTCATTTCCTCCTCCAATTAGCATATTACCTAGGTATTATTCTAGACAAAATGTGTAATGTGAATCTAATCATAGGTGATTGAGCAAATCCAGATTGTGACGGAGTTTATGAGCCCACTAGCCCAGATTCTTCAAAAAAATATCATAATCAGGAAAAACAGAAAGTGTAAGGTGACTGTTCTAAACTAAAAGAATTTAAAGACATATGGCAAACAAAGGTACTATAAGAACATTAATCAGATACTGAGTTGAAAATTTAAAATGGACCTTTGGGGCTTAATTGGGCCTCCCTGATAGCTCAGTTGGTAAAGAATCTGCCTGCAATATTGGAGACCTGGGTTCAATCTCTGGAGAAGGGTTGGGATGATCCCCTAAAGAAGGGAAAGGCTACCCATTCCAGTATTCTGGCTTGGAGAATTCCATGGACTGTATAATCTATGGGGTCACAAAGAGTCGGACTGAGTGCTTTTCACTTTCTTTCACTTTCACTTTATTGGGGCTTATTTGGGTAAATATGAATATGGATTGTATATTAGATACTGGTATTGTATTAATATTAAAATTCTTGAGTGTGATTATGTCAGAGTTACCCACTGAAATACTTAAGGGTTAAGTGTCTTGATATCACCATCATACTTTTGAAACTTATCTTTTTAAAAGGATATGGAGAGAGATGTGGCAAAATATTAACAATCAGTGAATCAAGGTTAAGGTTACAAGGATATTTGTAATATTGTATTTTCAACTTTTATCAGTTGCTATTGTTTTAAAACAATACAGGATAAAATTCTAAAATTTAACCCAAATCCTGACCCAGTTTTCATAAATCCTCTATTAAGTTCTGTGTTCATGAAATCTGATGGTTTTGAATTCTGATTACGACCTCCTCATACTTACCTTTTCTTTCTAGCATTAAAAACAAAGTGAATCAACATGAAGGATTCATGTTGATGTATGGCAAAAACAATACAATATTGTAAAGTAATTAGCCTCTAATTAAAATAAATAAATTTAAATTTAAAAAAAAGAAAAAAGAAATTGAATTTATATGCCAAAAAAAAAAGTGATTTTTTAAAGGAAAATACGTACAATACCACATCTATTTTAACTACATTTCCACGACTCCTATCCAAGTCACTTTCAGCCTGACAAATTCCTACAACTGCCAAAATGAAATCTCAACCCTAGTAATTTTCACTAATGTTTCCTTTTAACTTATTTTTAGGTTTCTATGGACTACTTCTGTTGGCTGAGGTGAAGGAGGAAGCTCTAACTACTCTGGCGATAAATAAATAAATAACTTTTTAAAAACCTTTATTTCAACTTCCCTTTTCTGAGCTACATTTTCTCCTTCCTCATTATCTCATTCCCTCAGGATCACCTATCAAACCTGCTTTTAAGAGAAAGAAAAGTAAAAGCAAAGTTTTACCTTAACTATATTCAAAAGAGTGAGGGGGAAATGAAAGTCGAGAATATAGACATGTCTCCAAGTAAATCTCATTGGACCTAAAGAAACTTTTCAATGCCTTGTTTTTAAAAAAGCAGTGACCCTCTGTGAAGTCACCTTTTAGGGAGCTGTGGCACAACAATTTAAGGAATATGACTCTCATTTTGTATATTTACAGGCTTCATTGGAATTCTTACTGACAAAATATGTCAAAAATCATGTGCCTATACATATATATATAAAGAGAGAGAGGGATAATGTTTAAACTGTCTACCATGACCGACTTTATTTTCTTGGGCTCCAAAATCACTGCAGATGGTGACTGCAGCCATGAAATTAAAAGATGCTTGCTCCTTGGAAGAAAAGCTGTGACCAACCTAGACAGCATATTAAAAAGCAGAGACATTACTTTGCCGACAAAGCTGCATCTAGTCAAAGCCATGATTTTTCCAGTAGTCATGTATGGATGTGAGAGTTGGATCATAAAGAAAGCTGAGCACTGAAGAATTGAGGCTTTTGAACTGTGGTGTGGGAGAAGATGTTTGAGAATCCCTTGGACTGCAAGGAAATCAAACCAGTCCTTCCTAAAGGAAATCAGTTCTCAATATTCATTGAAAAGTCTGATGGTGAAGCTGAAGCTCCAATACTTTGGTCAACTGATGTGAAGACCTGACTCATTGGGAAAGACCCTGATGCTGGGAAAGATTGAAGGCAGGAGGAGAAGGGGATGACAGAGGATTAGATGATTTGATGGCATCACCGACTCGAAGGACATGAGTTCAAGCAAACTCCAGAGGTTGGTGAAGGACAAGGAGGCCTGGCGTGCTGCAGTCCATACAGTTGCAAAGAGTTGGACATGAGTGAGCAACTGAACGGAACTGTCTAGATATGTAAATGGTCTTTGAAACATTCTCTTTTAATTTCAGATTTTCAAATATCTCAAAAATAAAGATTTACCTTCTCTAGTGCATTTTCTGAAACAACACTTCAATAGAACTCAAGTAAATTTTAACAAGTATGTATTTCTCTAGCATGTATCTTTCTTTCCTATTTAAGACTCTCTCCGATCCCACAAATTCCCTAGTAGCTATAGGCTCATATATTAAAAATATGCACATATACATATCTATAAACTCTCTTAATGTATTTATGTAAAGGCACTCCAACCCAATGCATAAAACAGGTGAACTACTTTTAATTTTATCATGGGAAATATGTGAAGTTAATGTGAAAGAAGATAAAACAATCCCAGCTCACTCTTTTTTATTGGAAAAACACTCTAGATGTTTTGTGAGAAGAGAAAAATCTCTATAGAATTGAATTGCAACAGAACTTTTATGTAAAGCAGTTTTATTTGAAATATATTGTCCCAGACAGCAGTGTAGAGAACAGTTTTAATCCAAAATGCTTCCAGGCTCAGTCCCTTCTGACCAATTAATTTGATTTCAGTAATGCTCTGGTTGCCTCTGCCTAGCACTAGCTATTAAATATAGTGCTGTGCCTTTTAGAAAACTTTTACTTTACGTGAGAGCCAAAAGGTAAATCTGTACAAAATTGAACTAGGAGTTGAAATATGATTTTGAAATGGAAAAACAGATTAGCTCAAATTCTGACAAATGGAAATCTGTTTGAAAAAATTAGGTAACAAAAACTGCTAGTGTCTGTCAACCATCAGTCATATTTAGACAAAAACTGGGCAAAGCTCACAACTACTCAGAGGTTTTCAAATGATTTTCCCTGATTTAATTCAAGTTTGGGGTGGGGGGAGGGGGGAAAGGCAACATTTTCCAATAACATTAAGATTAAATTCAACCAATATTTATTGGAAAGTACTGGAATGGTCACTGGATAAAGATGACGAAGAAAAGACAATCCTACCCTCAGGACAATCTAGTGGATAAAATTGGGCACAACTTTTAATACTGGATGGAATGCTGTTGCTGTTCTTCATTTGCTAAGCCATGTCCAACTCTTTTCTTTTTTTTTTTAATTTTATTTTATTTTTAACTTTACAAAATTATATTAGTTTTGCCAAATATCAAAATGAATCCACCACAAGTATACATGTGTTCCCCATCCTGAACCCTCCTCCCTCCTCCCTCCCCATACCATCCCTCTGGGTCGTCCCAGTGCACCAGCCCCAAGCATCCAGTATCGTGCATCGAACCTGGACTGGTGACTCATTTCATACATGATATTATACATGTTTCAATGCCATTCTCCCAAATCTTCCCACCCTCTCCCTCTCCAACAGAGTCCATAAGACTGTTCTATACATCAGTGTCTCTTTTGCTGTCTCGTACACAGAGTTATTGTTACCATCTTTCTAAATTCCATATATATGTGTTAGTATACTGTATTGGTGTTTTTCTTTCTGGCTTACTTCACATGTCCGACTCTTTTCGACCCCATTGACTGCATCAGGCCAGGCTTCTCTCCTTCACCATCTCCTGGAGCTTGCTCAGACTCCACCGAGTCAGTGAAGCCATCCAACCACCTCACCCTCTGTCGTCCTCTTTCCCTCCTGCCTTCGATCTTTCCCAGGATTAGGGTTTTTCTAATGAACCGGCTCTTCACATCATGTGGCCAAAGTATTGGAGCTTCAGCTTCAGCATCAGTCCTTGCAATGAATATTCAGGGTTGATTTTCTTAAAGATTGACTGGTTTGATCTCCTTGCTGTCCAAGCCACTCTCAAAAGTCTACTCCAGCACCACAATTCAAAAGCATCAATTCTTCAGTGTTCTGCCTTCTTTATGGTCCAGTTCTCAGAATCGTATGTGACTACTGGAAAGACCACAGCCTTGACTATCCAGACCTTTATTGGTAAAATACTATCTCTGCGTTTTAACACACTGTCTAGGTTTGTCATAGCTTTTCTGCCTCTCTTTCTCTCTCTCTCTCTCTCTCTCTCTCTCTCTATATATATATATATATATATATATACACACACACACACACATATATCTATATTCATATATGTATTCCTGTAACCATTCTATAATCAAGATAATAAACATATGTATCACCTGCAATGTATTTCTGTGTCCTCTTGTTGTTTATATGTTTTTTGTGGTAAGAACACTTAATATGAGGCTTACCCTCTTAACAAATTTTTAAGTACATAATTGTGCTTAGTCGCTCGGTCATGTCTAACTCCTGGTGACCCCATGGACTGTAGCCCACCAGGCACCTCTGTCCATGGGGATTTTCCAAGAAAGAATACTGGAGTGGGTTGCTGTGCCCTCCTCCAGGGGATCTTCCCAACCTAGGGATCAAACTCAGGTCTCCCACATTGCAGGTGGATTCTTTACTATCTGAGCCACCAGAGAAGCCCTTGTTGCTAATTGTAGGTGCTGTGTTGTAGAGTAGATCTCTAAAACTTATTCATCTTATATGACTGTCAATACAGAGTTTATTGTTGGGGAGAGGATAAATTGGGAATTTCGAATTAACAGATACACACTACTATATAAAAAATAGATATACAAAAAGGACCTACTGTACAGCACAGGGAACTATATTCAATCTTATGCTGCCGCTGCTAAGTGGCTTCAGTCGTGTCCGACTCTGTGGGACCCCATAGACCGCAGCCCACCAGGCTCCCCAGTTCCTGGGATTCTCCAGGCAAGAACACTGGAGTTGGTTGCCATTTCCTTCTCCAATGCATGAAAGTGAAAAGTTAAAGTGAAGTCGCTCAGTTGTATCTGACTCTTAACGACCCCATGGACTGCAGCCTAACAGGCTCCTCCGTCCATGGGATTTTCTATAACAACCTATAATGCAAAAGAACTTTAAAGAGAACATATGTATATCTATGTTAGTATAGTTTTTAATTGGTGTGTGTGTATATATATATATAAATATAAATATATAAACTATACTTCAATTAAAAATCAACTATACTTCAATATAAAAAATACAGAATTTATTTGTTATCATTTTGCAGTTTCAAAGCTCTGGAGGAGGTTGAAGACAGGCTCCAGATATGTGCACAGTGAATAGAGAATGTGGTAATATTGTTCTAGCAAGATGTTTAGCTGAAAAACAAAGGGGAGAGATGGCTCTGTATATAAAGGTTTTATATACTTTTGATTACAAAGTTTAAATCATTCAATAAGTAGAGACTAGTATAATGAACCTCACATACCCCCTACCCAACTTCTTATCCCTCTTGTAACTGCACTTCCTATAAGCTGTAGGCACATAAAGAGACTTAAGAACAGTTTTTTTTTTTCATGTAGTTTTGACCATAATCAAATGAGGTGAAGGCCAATAAAAATTGAGGCTAAAAACTCAGAAAGGAAAATAGATCAAGCCAGTTTTCATGTAATCTTTTTACATTTTTCCTGATATTATACTCATGTACTATAAATGACGAGATGCTTTTGAGAAAAGGAATGAGCATGTGATTTTGAGTCAAAAAAAAAAAAAACCTATATAAAGATCCTGGCTACGATATTTATCAGCCTTATGACTTTAGTAAAATTTCTTAACATCACCAATTTGAGACTTGTTATTTATAAAATGTTAGTGTCAGTAAAAAGGGAGTGCACTGAGATAACATACATCAAATAAAGAGTTCTTTGAAAAAATAAATAATAGAAATATTTGCAAAACCTAAAAATCTATATACTGACTTCACTTACTATTCACAATACGTCAAGCAAAACTGGGGTTCAGGATGAGTAAGCTATGTAATATTATATAGCTAGCAGTGAGTGAGAGGGCCTGAATGCTGCTCATCCATCCCCAATTCAAGGGCCTTTCTACTTTACTATGTTGTCTTTCCTACTTACAGTTGACACTCAACAAATAATTGTTAAAGAAAAAGATAAGCATGCCTGAATGAGTAAGAACAAAGATCTATACACCCAGGGTTTTTTGGATGATCTAGAAACTTCAGGATTCTCAACAAAAGACTCTAAAAAGTTTCCAGTTAATATCTCTGTTAGTTAAGGCAACACTAGATACTAGAATAAATAAAAGCAAAATGTTAGTGAGTTCACACACTAGGGGTTGCATGATAGGAGAGCATCTTCCATGTGATAACTCACAATTTCCTATAACCAAACATTCTACTGGAAAAATCTAGTTGCTTGGCTATCAGAGCAGGGGAGTGGGTAAAGTGTAATATAAAGCTTGGCTGAGCAGAAGCTTTATGTCAGTAACTCAGGAAAAAGGATCAGACCAAGGTTTTGTTGTTTATTCAGTCACTAAGTCATGTCCAACTCCTTGATACCCCATGAACTGCAGTGCACCAGGTTTCCCTGTCCTTCACTATCTCCCAGAGTTTGTTCAAACTCTTGTCCATTGAGATGGTGATGCCACCCAACCATCCCATCCTCTGTTGTCCTCTTCTCCATTTCCTTTCAATCTTTGCTAGCATCAGGGTCTTTTCCAATGAGTCAGCCTTTTGTATCAGGTGACCAAAGTATTGTAGCTTCAGCATCAGCCCTTCCAATGAATATTCAGGGTTGATTTCCTTTAGGATTGACAGATTTGATCTCTTGGCTGTCCAAGGGACTCTCAAGAGTCTTCTCCAGCAGCACAATTTGAAAGCATCAATTCTTCAGCACTTAGCCAAGATTATATGTTAAAAATCAGCACCTCTGGTTTTCAAAAAACCTTGTTGACAGCATCCTTGTTGTTAGAGTAGTGATCCATGATGGGATGGTCAAGTGGGCTGGCATCTCCTCACCTCTCACTCTGTATGCTCCATCATCTTAAATGCCATTGTCACTTATACACCAAACACTGTCCCCCACCACAGACCCATTCTATATACTACTTACTCTGCTGCTGCTGCTGCTGCTAAGTCGCTTCAGTTGTGTCCGACTCTGTGCGACCCCATAGATGGCAGCTCACCAGGCTCCCCCGTCCCTGGGATTCTCCAGGCAAGAACACTACTTACTCTATCTGGATTTAATTGACCCCTTTCTTTCCCAGGCCACCAGATTTTCTTCATTCATCAAATATTCCTATACATCCTGAATTTGTCCTGACATAAATGTCCTTATACTTTTTTTTTCTCTTTTGAACAAATTTCAGACTTCTATAGCAGTTTCAAAATAGTTCAGAGAATTTCCATATACTCCTCACTTAGCTCCCTGTAATGTTACATTGTTTTTTAGCATCCCTCAAAGTGTCAGGAAGTTTCAGGAGGGAGGGGAATAGGCCTGCCTCATTCACTGTGCAGCTGTCTGCTGACTCTGCAGACCTATGGATTGTAGCCTGCCCAGGCTCCTCTGCCCAGGGAATTTTCTAGGCAAGAATACTGGAATGGGTTGCCATTTCTACTCCAGGGGATCTTCAAGAACCCAAGGATTAAACCCAAGTCTCTTTTGTCTCCTACATTGGCAGGCGGGTTCTTTACCACTAGCTCCACCACTAATGCCTGGCAAAGTACCTCCCCACAGCAGATGCTCCTTAGATAGTTTTTGATGAACATGTAGTGACTTTATCCCAGCTCCTCCTCATTACTACTTCTACATTTATTTATATTTAAAGGGACCCTGGGCTACTTACAAAAGAGAGGAACTAGTTATCCTCTTAGTTTTCAAAAGTTATAAATAAGAAACTATATTTACATTTACATAACTTGAGTGCAACTGCTGTGTTCCTCAAATACAAACGTTTTGCATCCTCATTATTTGCATGCTGCCCCTGAAGCATGTAACTGAGCATGTTATTTGTGAAGATTCTTTTTCCTCTGACTGATGCCATCACCACTTCTGTGAGCATGCTCTTCTTTATTTCTATGTCTCAGTCAGAACCCATTTCATCATGGAACATTCCTTAACATGTCTCTTCCCCATCTTGAATTTCAAGCCTAAAATTTTTTTGTAAAAGTTGATCTTATTCAACTAGTTTCATTAACTTGGAGACTCTTGGTCTATAGAAGTTTACATACAACAAATTAAAAAGAAATGTAGAGTACAAGAAGGTACACCATAGCAATGAGAAGTAACATCTAATAGTAATGACTAGTAGCAAGAGGAGAAACAAAAAATAACAAGGAGCCCACTTAAGGCAATAAACTTAGGAACCTGGCCATTTAAATAAGATCAAGAAATGACCCAGAGTACATCTTTGAACAAGAGCATTAAAAATAACTTGGGATCATAGCAATAACTACAAGTTGTCAGTTATCAATAAGAAATTAATGACCAATGGACTTCAACAGAAAATGTAGTGAGTGGTTTCATTTCGGGCTTCCCTTGTGGCTCAGCTGGTAAAGAATCTGCTTTCATTTCAAAAAATGTTTGGTATTAAAGTGATAAATATGAGAATCACTTAAAGATATAGTTTCAATTAACTTACAAACTATCTACAATTCATTTTAATGAATGACGCATTGAGAATTGTTACTGTGCTTTTAACCATCTCTTAGATTGGCATTAGAAACATTTATTCCACTCCTTTTTGTGAAATATCGGTTATCTCAAGAACTCTTTACAAAACATTTTTAAACTTTATGTAAAGTATTTTCACTAGAAAATTTAACCTTAAAATTAAAATATCAAAGGAAAGAATTGGAGAGTCTACAAGCAATAAATGCTGGAGAGGGTGTGGAGAAAAGGGAACCCTCTTACACTGTTGGTGGGAATGCAAACTAGTACAGCCACTATGGAGAACAGTGTGGAGATTCCTTAAAAAACTGGAAATAGAACTGCCTTATGACCCAGCAATCCCACTGCTGGGCATACACACTGAGGATACCAGAAGGGAAAGAGACACGTGTACCCCAGTGTTCATCGCAGCACTGTTTATAATAGCCAGGACATGGAAGCAACCTAGATGTCCATCAGCAGATGAATGGATAAGAAAGCTGTGGTACATATACACAATGGAGTATTACTCAGCCATTAAAAAGAATACATTTGAATCAGTTCTAATGAGGTGGATGAAACTGGGGCCTATTATACAGAGTGAAGTAAGCCAGAAAGAAAAACACCAATACAGTATACTAACGCATATATATGGAATTTAGAAAGATGGTAATGATAACCCTGTATGCGAGACAGCAAAAGAGACACAGATGTATAGAACAGTCTTTTGGACTGTGTGGAAGAGGGAGAGGGGGTGATGATTTGGGAGAATAGCATTGAAACATGTATAATATCATATAAGAAATGAATCACCAGTCCAGGTTCAATGCAGGATACAGGATGCTTGGGGCTGGTGCACTGGGATGACCCAGAGGGATGGTGCGAGGGGGGTTCAGGATGGAGAGCACGTGTACACCCATGGTGGATTCATGTTGATGTATGGCAAAACCAATACAATATTGTAAAGTTTAAAAAAATTAAATAAAAAAAAAGAATTGGAGAAATATGTTGTATTTCCAGCTAGAAAAAAAATTGTTCTCAATGCATGCTGTCACTTCAGTCGTGTCTGACTCTCTGCAACCCCATGGACTGTAGCCTGTCATGTTCCTCTGTCCATGGGGATTCTCCGTGTAAGAATACTAGAGTGGGCTACCGTGCCTTCCTTCAGGGGATCTTCCCAACCCAGGGATCAAAACTGCATCTCTCTCTTACATCTCCTGCGTCGGCAAGAGGGTTCTTTACCACTAGCACCACAAGGGAGGTCCGAAAAATGACCCAAGGCAGGTGTTAGATGCTAACATACATAAAGAATAGAATTTAATTTTTTATCCTCCTTTGTAATTTTGTATGATTTCCATGAGAGTGAGTGAGGGATTTCCATCCTAAAGCTCAACAGTGATGTAAGATCCTTTCATAATTAGGTTTCTAAGATTTATTATATATGATGAGTTTAGATCCTAGATTTTATAGGTGAGAAATTGGAGGGCATTAAATAACTAGGCAGCCTGCGCAGTTTATTTATAAAGAATGGGATTCTAGGAACTTCCCTGGTGTCTAGTGGTTAAGAATCCACTTTGCAATGCAGGGGACTCAGGTTCAAGCCTTGGTCAGGGAACTAAGATCCCAGAAGCCACAGAGCATCTAAGCCTGCACACCACAACTACAAAGTCTGCACATTCTGAAGCCTGAATACCACAACTAGAGAGTTTGTGTGCCGCACCTAGAGAGTTGTGCACCACGATGAAATATCCTGCATGCCATGATGCAGTCTACTTAATTAATTTTTAAAAAAAGACTGGGACTCCAACTCACAGTCTCTACATTTGCCATTTCAAGACATAAGGTTTTCTTTTTTTGATAATCTGATTTTCACAAACAAACCTATGAGAGGGGGATTGGTTAAAGAATAGCAGAACCCATGATCTTTAAGCTTGACATCATAATCTATCAGCCTAAGTAGATACCTCCTTATGCAGACACATTTTATGGCCACCACCGATTCCATCTGAACCATAACTTCACAGATTTAAAGATTAAATCTGAAATAAGGAGGACTTCCTTAAATTCAAGGGATTTTTTTGTTCCTCTTGAATGTTAGGAGACATAACTGATGTTCCTGACACTAGATAGTATTTCTTAGGGTACAGGTCTTAATATTTATGAGATTTCTTACATGGTAAATTCATTCCCTCTTACCATGAAAAAAGATTTCTTCCCAGATTGACCTCCTTCAAATTACTTTTTCTGCCTTCCCTCAGAGCCTGTGAACCCAATTAAATGAAAGAAATTTCCATCTGTTCAGTTTCTGTACTTTACTAGACTGTGAGCCTCTGTGTCCCTGTCTTGGTTTTGAGAGAGTGAATACTTTCCGTGAAGAAACAGTTTCAGGCCACTTGACGGTTGGGAAGCACACGAAAAGAACACACAAAAGATGCAGTCTCTGTTCTCACTCTTACTATGAGATGGAGTGTTCCAATTCGAAGGAGAATTCCTCTCTTTTTCTGACTTTTGGTGGATGAATAGAGGTAATTGTCTGTTTTACTTTGAACTTACTTCTTTCTCTCTTCTACTCACAGGAAAGCCCCAGGAATTAAGGAAGAAGCATGATTTAATCACCTGGAAGAAATGAGAGCCCAGAAAACATACACTTAAGGAATCAAGAGCTAATACATATATACTATAATAAATATTTAGGAAGTAAAAAAGATGAGCATGCATTCAATAAGATAGGAAGAGAGTCAATGATCAGCTAGCTATAAGGCTTATCCTGCAAAATTCATAGTTGCTACCCAATAAGATAGTGATACCCAGTGACCAGAGGAAATGTTTAGTGTCTAGCAGTTTCTTAAACACTTGTAATGACCTTAGATTTGTAGAGTAACATTTCTCAATTGCCCTACAAAAAAATCCCTGCTTTCCTTAAATTGTGAGACTATTCCTTCTTCAGGCTTTCCTGGTGGCTTGGACAGTAAAAAATCTGCCTGCAATGCAGGAGGCCCAGGTTCGATCCCTGAGTTGGGAAGATCCCCTAAATAAAGAAATGGCTACCCACTTTAGTATTCTTGCCTGGAGAATTCCATGGACAGAGGAGCCTGGCAGGCTGTAGTCCATGGGGTCGCAAACAGTGGGCACAACTGAGCAACACACACACACACACACTCACACACACACACACTACTTCTTCAGCTTTATGAAGACTTAATTATAAACTCCACAACAAATGGAGGGATCACGGTGTCTCGTTTTACCATGTTCCAGAATGGTAGAAGCTCCAGAACCTAAAAGGATTGGAGTGAAAAAGATAATTGAAGGGCAGATAAATAGGGAGGTCCTTTTGAAGCTGCTTGTGTATAACTAAGTCACTGTATTTGTGTAGATATCTCGGGCACTTAACACAGCCTTGGTAAGAAGGGCAACACTCTGTTCACCAGAGTCACCACTGGTGCAGCCACAGCTTCAGAAAACTTTCTGCAAAATGAAATATAATGTCCTGTACACACGTTGCCTCTGTTTAGTCTCTAAGTCATGTCTGATTCTTTGTGACTCCACTGACTAGGCCACCAGGCCCTTCTGTCCCTGGATTTCCCAGGCAAGTATACTGAAGTGGGTTGGGTTGTGATTTCCTTCTTCATGTACACACTGCTATATTTAAAATAGATAATCAACAATCAGTATAGCGCAGGGAATTCTGCTTAATACTCTGTTATAACCTAAATGGGAAAAGAATTTTAAAAAGAATAGATACCAGTATATGTACAACTGAATGAGTTTGCTGTACACCTGAAGTTACATTGCTAATCAACTATATCACAGTATAAAATAAAAATTTAAAAAAAAACAATATAGTGAAAAATGAAATATAAGGAAAGGACAAGAGGATATTATTTGCCAGGTTCTATAGTTTTAATTCTACTTTTATATTGGTCAGAATAATTTCGACATCTCAAATATAGGAGAAAATCTTTAAATCTGTCTGGCAAACTGTCGAAACCTGAAACTGCTGACATGACCCTCAGGTCAAGTTGACTGTAATTTAGATGGCTTGTATTGGAGAACCCTATGCTTCTCCTGTCTGATTGGCTAATGTGTTCAAACTGGGATTGAACCTCCTGTTCATCTTTTCTTGTACCTTGTTCCAATATGCCCGAGGAGGGTCAGATATCTTCCAGAACCTTTCTTTAGGTATTATTACTTCTTATTGCTGGCGATTAAGTCCCTAACTTCACATTTCAATAGAAAGCAAGCGATTCGGGAATCTTGGAGCAAAGAAACCAATGTGGGGAACCAAACGGTGGTGCAAGTCTTCTTACTGGGCCAGACCCCCGCAGAGGACAACCATCCTGACCTTTCAGATATGCTGAAATTTGAGAGTGAGAAGCACCAAGACATTCTTTTGTGGAACTAGAGATGCATTCTTCAACTTGTGTCTGAAAGAAGTACTCTTTCTCAGGTGGGTGAGCACTTCCTGCCCAAATGCCGAGTTTGTGTTCAAGGGCGATGATGAGGTTTTTGTGAACACCCATCATCTCCTGAATTACTTGAATAGCTTATCCGGGAACAAAGCCAAAGATTTGTTTATTGGTGACGTGATTCATAATGCTGGACCTCATCGGGATAAGAAACTCAAGTACTACATTCCGGAAGTTGTTTACACTGGCGTCTACCCACCTTATGCAGGAGGAGGCGATTCCTCTACTCCGGTCACCTGGCCCTGAGACTGTACAATGTAACTGACCAGGTCCTTCTCTACCCCACCGATGATGTTTATACTGGAATATGCCTTCAGAAACTCGGCCTCGCTCCAGAGAGACACAAAGGCTTCAGGACATTTGATATAGAAGAGAAAAGCAGGAGTAACATTTGTTCCTATGTAGATTCCTAGTAGAAAACCTCAAGAGATGATTGATATTTGGTCTCGGTTGCAGAGTGCTCATTTAAAATGCTGAATTATGTGCAAACTACATTATACATAGAAATGTATCTCAAATAGTTCCCATTTGTGTTCTCTTCCATTAGAGGTCATTTCTATGTAAAACCATGAAAATTGCCTTTATAGGTCATGTCCATTTGACGGCCTCTAAACCCTTTAGTTCAGACGGTAAAGCGTCTGCCTGCAATGCGGGAGACCTGGGTTCGATCCCTGGGTCGGGAAGATCCCCTGGAGAAGGAAATGGCAACCCACTCCGGTATTCTTTCCTGGAGAATCCCATGGAAGGAGGAACCTGGGAGGCTACAGTCCACAAGGTCACAAAGAGTCAGACACGACTGAGCGATTTCACTCACTCACTCACTCATTGGTCAGAACCCAACAAGGTGAATTTCTAAAACTTTTGCTTAGACTAGGGTCTATGTCTTAAACCAAACCAATTTCTTCCTCTGCTTTGTCCTTTGCCTAGCTATGTGCATGAGTATACATCAATACTTGTTTTATTTATTTATTTGCTCCAGATCTCTTTGCCTCTTGACTGTTTTAACCTCATCTCCCCTACTCCAATGCTCGATATAGGCTTGCAAGTTCCAACCTCTGACATTCCTGTGAAGTGAAATGAAGTGAAGTTGCTCAGTTGTGTCTGACTCTTTGCAATCCCATGGACTGTAGCCCCTGTCAGGCTCCTCTGTCCATGGAAATCTCCAGGCAAGAATACTGGAGTTGGTAGCCATTCCCTTCCCCAGGGGATTCTGCAAACCCAGGGATAGAACCCAGGTCTCCCACATTGCAGGTGGATTTTTTACTGTCTGAGCCATGAGGGAAGCCCTTAGTTTTATTTAACAAGCTCTGCTGCTGCTGCCGCCAAGTCACTTCAGTTGTGTCCGACTCTGTGCGACCCCATAGACGACAGGCTACCCCGTCCCTGGGATTCTCCAGGCAAGAACACTGGAGTGGGTTGTCATTTCCTTCTCCAATGCATGAAAGTGAAAAGTGAAGTCGCTCAGTCATGTCCAATTCTTCATGACCCCATGGATTGCAGCCTACCAGGCGCCTCCATCCGTGGGATTTATACAGTTCTAATTAGAACAGTGTCAGTCACTATACTAAGCATATGACACACACTATCTCATTTAATCATTATAACTACCCAGAAGCTAGTTACAATTGCTGTCCCCATTCTGAAGGTATTTACAACATTTACAAAATATTGCCAATCAGTGAAACTTTCCTGGGTCTTGACATCCAGAGTAATTTACCAGAGGACAATCTCATATGCATGGAGTGTCCACATGACAGAGCTTAACTATTCAGTCTCTAAACCCTCCAGAGATGAAACTGACACAGAGCCCTGGCCCAGAGCCCTAGGTAAACAAAAGCAGACAACCACCATAAATTTTCATTAATGTGAGCTGTTTGGTGTGGCCCAAAGCCTAAGATATACAAAGACACTCTTCTCAGACAATATATTCCAGGGACTTAGAGGTTATTTCACAGAAGCTAGTCAGGAACCACTTCTTTGTCTGGAATGTGCAGGGTTTGAACACCCTAAGCCTACTGGATTAACTTCTTGTTGTTGTTTTAGTCGCTACTCATATTCAACTCTTTTGTGACCTTATGGACTGTAGCCCGCCAGGCTCCTCTGTCCATGGGATTCTCCAAGCAAGATACTAAAGTGGGTTCCCATTTCCTTCTCCAGGGGATCTTCCCAGCCCAGGGATCGAAACCTGGTATCCTGAATTGGCAGGTGGATTCTTTACCACCAAGCCACCAGAGAAGCCCACTGAGTTAACTTACTTTACAAACAGCTTCTAGAACTCATCCATCTCACAAGCAAACTCACCTAGAATTGCCATATGAGTGATCAGGGTTGGAGGCTCTAGAATAATAATGAATGAGACATAAGCATCAGCCATGGAGGTATGTGGTAGAAGAGAATAAATGAGTCCTGGAATTATTGAGCCAGAATCCAGTGTATGGTAAATTTTTCCAATTATCAGACATGTAAAATTTTCTTTAAATATGTCAATTCTTATTTCAAAACCTGGTTAAATAGAAGTTCCCTTCTATTGAAAACATATTTGATAGGACAGTATATAATATAATAAATCTACCAATTACATATATTTAATGGAGATCACACAAAATAAAATTTATCAGAATCTATTTTAGGACTCAAAGCTGTGGCACTGGAACAGTGAGCATACATGTTTGTACATTCAGTAAACCTATTAAAGATCTTTCCTGATTTAAATCACATTTTTGCAAATAAAAATTTAATCTTAATAAAATTTGGTCTATCTGTAATCTTAATAATGTTAGATTTTGTGGACTTCTACTTAACTTTGATTTTTCTGTTTTCTTTTCATATTTTAGCACTAATTTTTTCCCGAAACCCAAACATGTCCATAGGCCCTTAAGGCACATGGTTCTAGACTAGGCACTGTATTTACATCCCATTAAAGAGAGTAATTTGGTATTGCTAATATAGTACATATTCATTATTTCTTTCATACCACTGTCCTCCAAATTTTTGAGGATATGTCATGAAAAACAACACTATCCTCTCTCTCCCTTTCCCCATATTCCTCTACGTTTTCTTTTATGGAAAGAAGCCTTAAAATGTACATGATTTAGTTTAAAGGTCTCAACATTAATATATTAGCTTTGTTGTCATTTTTCAGTTGTTAGGTTGTGTCCAACTCTGCAATTCCATGGACTTCAACATGCCAGGCTCCTCTGTCCTCCACTATCTCCAGGAGTTTGCCCAAATTCATGTTCAATGAATCATTTTGTTATCCAACCATCTTGCTGCCCTCTTCTCCTCTTGCCATCAATCTTTTCCAGCATCAGGGCCTTTTCCAATTAGTCAGCTCTTTACATCAGGTGGCCAAAACATTGGCGTTTCAGCTTTGCAACAGTTCTTCCAATGAATATTCAGGGTTAATTTCCTTTAGGATTTGCTGGTTTGCTCTCCTTATATATTAACTATGATTTTCCAATTATGTCGAATCCTTAAATATTCTTTAATGTGCAATGCTTAGAATTGTACACAATATTCCAGATATATTAATCAGATGAACTTTTAACTCTTTGGTTTGGACAAGTGGACAAACACAGTGGGAATCAGAGCTGAAGGTCACTCACTGGTCTTCACAAACTGCATGAACTCGGGTACTGAATTAAATTCCTAAAGGCTCAACTGCAGTCTTCACAACAGGAATGATGATGGATATTTTACCAGATTTCACAAAATAGTAGATATATAAATAGATCTTCAATCAACATTAATTCTTACCTCCCTACATTTTTGTAATTCATTTTTTGAGATATATATAGAGAGAGAAGTTGCATAAAACATAAAGACAGTTAACAAACTGAAAAGAAAATGACAGATTCCCCAACATAAAAATGGGCACAAAACTTTAATCAGCTCATTGTCAAAGAGAAAATCCAAATTTTCAAAGACATACAAGAAGGTGTTCAACCTCACTGATAAACATGGAAATCATACACTTTATCAAAGTCTAAATTTAATTGAAACCACTATTCTCTTCCTAAATAATATGAAGTCCTTACAAATCTTAATTCCACTGACTTCATTAGAAAATATAAATGAATTATTTTTATCTAATATTTAAAATTTTTTAACTTCAGTTTGATATTATTACTGTTCTGTACAGTCAATATTTGTTTACATTCACTCACATATTAATACTTTTCTTTGTTCTTTATTTCTTTCACATATTATACATCTCATCTGGAATCATTTGCCTTCAACTTGAGACACTCAACATTCCTAATGAATGTTTAAAAATGTCTTTATTTTCCCATATATCTTGAAGGACATGTTTAATGGTTATAGAATTCTAGCTTGGCAGTTACTGCTTTTATTCACTTTACAGATATTTGGTTAAATCATAAGAAATTGATGATGTTTGACAATTTTGGGCTTCCCTGGTGGCTCAGACGGTAAAAAAAAAAAAAAAAAATCTTCCTGTAATGTGGGAGACCTGGGTTTGAACCCTGGGTTGGGAAGATCTCCTGGAGGAAGGCATGGCAACCCACTCCAATGTTCTTGCCTAGAGAACCCCCATGTGCAGAGGAGCCTGGCAGGCTAGAGTCCACGGGTTCACAGAGTCAGACACGACTGAGCGACTAAGCACAGCATAGCACAGCTTGGCAGTTATTGCATTTCTTCACTTTAAAGGTATTTGTTTAAATCATATGAAATTGATGGTGTTTGACAACTTTTAATGTACAAAAATAGCACTATCATACAGTTCAACTTAATATTATCCACTGGCTTCCCACTTCCATTGTTACCTGTTGAAGAGTCTGTTATTAAACTATTGCTTTTTGAAGTAATATCTGTTTTCTTTCCCTTAACTGCTTTAAGATTTTTTACTTATCTTTTCTCACTATGTTGTGGTTGGGAGTATGTTATGGAATAAACTGTGTCCCCCTACCACCACCGAATCGCATTAATTTAATATCCAACGTATACTGCACACTGTTTGGCTTTTCAGCTTTATCTAGTATTAATCTCTGGTTTCCTTGCTATGATCCAGTCACCCTCATCATCTGTTTCTACTAAGCTTTACCCTGACTTAGGACATTGCACTGGACAGCATCTCGCCTTGGAAATACCTGTTTCTAAATATGTGCCTGCTTACTTCTTTCGAACCATTCAGGTCTTAAATAAATTACTCCTCAAAAGACTTTCTTTGACCAACTGAATCAAGACAGATTATTGTTTAAGAACATATACCCTTCTGAAATTATCTTGTTAAATTGCTGGTCTGCCTTCCCATTCCAGACTCAAGATGTGAACAGGACCCTTGTCTAGTTGTTCTCTGTTGTAATCCTCATGCCCGAAACTATGCCTGGAGAGAGTAGGTACTTCTTAACTATTTGGTAAATTGAATGGAATATCTATAAAATTCCCAGAATAATAATAATAGTAGTAATCATAATAATAACACCTACAAATTAGAATTCCTGTAAGTATTAAATGAAATAATGAAAGAGAATGTTTTACATGTCTGGTTTAGGGTAAACACTGTGTGTGTTAGTAGAGATAACCGTACTCCTGGCAGCATCCAGGGTGATAGCTGTATTTTCTCTTTGACTACATTAGCTCAGCCAGGCAGAGCTTGCTGCTGTTGGTCATAGAAAGACAACTGCAGTTGTCACCTCTTCTTAATATCCTCTGCCTCTGTTAAGACCACACCATTTCTGTCCAGAAGATATTTAAAAGATGTGACAAGAAGACACAGAAGAACTGTACAAAAAAGATTTTCATGACCAAGATAATCACAATGGTGTGATCACTCACCTAGAGCTAGACATCCTGGAATGTGAAGTCAAGTGGGCCTTAGTAAGCATCACTACAAACAAAGCTAGTGGAGGTGATGGAATTCCAGTTGAGCTATTTCAAATCCTGAAAGATGATGCTGTGAAAGTGTTACACTCAATACGCCAGCAAATTTGGAAAACTCAACAGTGGCCACAGAACTGGAAAAGGTCAGATTTCATTCCAATCCCAAAGAAAGGCAATGCCAAAGAATGCTCAAACTACTGCAAAATTGCACTCATCTCACACGCTAGTAAAGTAATGCTCAAAATTCTCCAAGCCACGCTTTAGCAATATGTGAACCGTGAAATTCCTGATGTTCAAGCTGGTTTTAGAAAAGGCAGAGGAACCAGAGATCAAATGGCCAGCATCCACTGGATCATGGAAAAAGCAAGAGAGTTCCAGAAAAACATCTACTTCTGCTTTATTGACTATGCCAAAGCCTTTGACTGTGTGGATCACAATAAACTGTGGAAAATTCTGAAAGAGATGGGAATACCAGACCACCTGACCTGCCTCTTGAGGAACCTAAAGGCAGGTCAGGAAGCCACATTTAGAACTGGACATGGAACAGACTGGTTCCAAATAGGAAAAGGAATACATCAAGGCTGTATATTGTCACCCTGCTTATTTAACTTATATGCAGATTACATCATGAGAAACGCTGGGCTGGAAGAAGCACAGGCTGGAATCACGATTGCCGGGAGAAATATCAATAACCTCAGATATGCAGGTGACACCACCCTTATGGCAGAAAGTGAAGAGGAACTAAAAAGCCTCTTGATGAAAGTGAAAGAGGAGAGTGAAAAAGTTGGCTTAAAGCTCAACATTCAGAAAACTAAGATCATGGCATCTAGTCCCATCACTTCATACGAAATAGATGGGGAAACAGTGGAAACAGTGTCAGACTTTATTTTTGGGGCTCCAAAATCACTGCAGAATGGTGATTGCAGCCATGAAAGTAAAAGACGCTTACTCCTGGAAGGAAAGTTATGACCAACCTAGATAGCATATTCAAAAGCAGAGACATTACCTTGCCAACAAAGGTCCATCTAGTCAAGGCTATGGTTTTTCCAGTAGTCATGTATGGATGTGAGAGTTGGACTGTAAAGAAAGCTGAGAGCCAAAGAATTGATGCTTTTGAAATGTGGTGTTGGAGAAGACGCTTGAGAGTCCCTTGGACTGCAAGGAGATCCAACCGGTCCATTCTAAAGGAGATCAGTCCTGGGTGTTCATTGGAAGGAATGATGCTAAAGCTGAAACTCCAGTACTTTGGCCACCTCATGCGAAGAGTTGACTCACTGGAAAAGACTCTTATGCTGGGAGGGATTGGGGGCAGGAGGAGAAGGGACGACTGAGGATGAGATGGTTGGATGGCATCACTGACTTGATGGACGTGAGTTTGAGTGAACTCCGGGAGTTGGTGATGGACAGAGAGGCCTGGCATGCTGCAATTCATGGGGTCGCAAAGAGTCGGACACGACTGAGCGACTGAACTGAACCAAATTGATTTCTGTCTTTTATTGTGCCCATTTTTGCATGAAATGTTCCCTTGGTATCTCTAATTTTCTTGAAGAGATCTCTAGTCTTTCCCATTCTATTATTTTCTTCTATTTCTTTGCACTGATCACTAAGGAAGGCTTTCTTATCTCTCCTTGCTGTTCTTTGGAACTCTGCATTCAAATGGGTATATCTTTCATTTTCTCCTATGTTTTTCACTTCTCTTCTTTTCACAGCTGTATGTAAGGCCTCCTCAGACAGCCATTTTGCTTTTTTGCAGTTCTTTTTCTTAGGGATGGTCTTGATCCCTGTCTCCTGTACAATGTCTTGAACCTCCATCCATAGCTCATCAGGCATTCTGTCTATCAGATCTAGTCCCTTAAATCTATTTCTCACTTCCAGTGTATAATCATAAGGGATTTGATTTAGGTCATACCTGAATGGTCTAGTGGTTTTCCCTACTTTCTTCAATTTAAGTCTGAATTTGGCAATAAGGAGTTCATGATCTGAGCCACAGTCAGCTCCTGGTCTTGTTTTTGCTGACTGTGTAGAGCTTCTCCGTCTTTGGCTGCAAAGAATATAATCAATCTGATTTTGGTGTTGGCCATCTAGTGATGTCCATGTGTAGAATCTTCTCTTGTGTTGTTGGAAGAGGGTGTTTGCTATGACCCATGCATTTTCTTGGCAAAACTCTATTCGCCTTTTGCCCTGCTTCAGTCTGTAGTCCAAGGCCAAATTTGCCTGTTACTCCAGGTGTTTCTTGACTTCCTACTTTTGCATTCCAGTCCAGAAAATAAAATAAATTTACCAATTCATTTATAAAGTCAGGTAGCTCAGTGGTAAAACATCCACCTCCCAAGCAGGAGATGTAGTTTCAGTCCCTGGATTGGAAAGATCCCCTGGAGAATGAAATGGCAACCCACTCCAGTATTCTTGTCTGGAGAATCCATGGACAGAGGAGCCTGGCAGGCTATAATCCATGGGGTCACAAAAGAGTAGACACGACTTAGTGACTAAGCAACAATAATATTGATACTTCAACTAAACATGGAATAGGCATAATGTAAAAGTTAACCCAAATCCACAAAATTTTATATGCAGAGATACAGATATACACAAAGAGATATAATGATACTCATGTAAGGATTTTTCCAATAACTCAAGGATGATTTGACCTCATGTATGTAATTTCCACAAGAATGAAATAAAGGAGAAAAATGAACAATCTTCTGAATAAAGAAAAGAGTTATAAAATAGCATTTAATTCCTATTTATGAACAGGAGAAAAAGAGAAAAAATTTAGAAAATTGAAAGCCTACAACAGCCCTGCTGTGATAAAGATTTTCTAAACTACACTAAATGTCATACTCAATGGAGAAACTTCACTCAATTCCTTTTAAAGTCTGTGATTAGGCCAGGATGCTCAGTACTAACAAGTTAAGGCTATACTCCAAGCAAGAATTTTAGTTAAGGCAATAATATAAGAAAAAAAATTTAAGGATTGGAAAAGAAAAGGTAAAAGTATTTTTTTATTTTATTTTATTTTTTTAAATTTTATTTCCTTTTTAAACTTTACAATATTGTATTAGTTTTGCCAAACATCGAAATGAATCTGCCACAGGTATACATGTGTTCCCCATCCTGAGGATCCTCTCAGTATTTCACATAGGAATTATTTACCAACTAGGTAAAAATATTTTTATATGTAGTTGGTAAATAATTCCTATGTGAAATACTGAGAGGATCCTCAAACCGTTGTAACTTTTAAGAGTGTTCATCAAGTTTGTTAAATGTAAATTTAACATGAAAAAAAAAACATTCATCAACAAATGGGTTCTCAAATAGCAGGTGATTTTGCCTGCCAGCAGCCATTGGCCAATATATGGCTACATTTTGTTGAGAAGATGCTGCTGTCCACTAGAGAATAGAGACCAGAGATGATGCTAAGCAATCTATGATGCACAGAACATCTTTCCACCCAGCCCCAAAAGTCAATAGTAAGACTACTGAGAAAACTTGCTCTACACCAGCATAATCACTAGTGAGAAAATACAATAAAAATTTAAGATGCCATTCACAACAGCATTATAGACTGCAATGCATCTAGGGATTAACCTAACTACATTTACAGGAACTTAATGGAGAAAGTGTTAAACTGTCTTAAAATGCCTAAAAGAAAACCTGAATTAATAGAAACACATTTTACATCCATGGATATATTTACTTAATATTATAAAAATTATCAATTCTTTTCTTAAAAATCAGTCATTTTAAATAATCCAAACTTTAAAACCAGCAGTATTGGGAGAACTTGTTAATCTGATTCTAAAGTTCTTAGTGGAATATTAACTGGGGAATTTTATCTTACACATTTTGGGTAGTTGGTAACTTCTTGCAAAAAAAATGCAATAAAAGGCAGATGCAAAAACACACTGAAGTTTGGTATTTAGAAGCATTAGTTTCTCAGCCCAGTAAAAATCATAGCGATCTTCAATATACAGAGTTCAACCTCTTTAAGATAACCAAAGTTTGTCATCTTGAAGGATAAAATTGTATGTCTACACTCACTAGAAGATTAGTTTGTAAAACAATGATATTTTGGCACCATTGTTTAAAGTGTGCATATCTATAGCTGCATGCTAAACAAAGACTAGACAAGCAGGCAGAAAGTTTTGAATACCGTTTTTCCTCTGTTCTTCCCTAATACGGAATCTCTACTAATTTTGGTACATGTTTTGTATCAAAACTTCCTAACTCTAATCTCTCAGAAACTCATTAATCTACATTAAATGGCCTTTCTGGGAAGCTGTACGTTGAATCAATTCTTATTTGATAAGGGTCTCTAATGCTTTCAGTGATGGGAGACATTCTGAGCAGCAAACTGTTTCAGACCCATCAGCGTTTTCTGAAGTCATGTCAGATGCTGATAAAGTGAAATTCCTCTTACGATACAGGAATGTAATTCTCAATCCTTATCCACTGAGAAGGTTAATAAAATAGAAGGCCCTCAAAATGCTTTCTAAATACTTGAAGAGAGATAACTTATTAAAACACAGTATTTCTTCATAATCTGGAGACTTTTGTATTTAGATAATGCAAGCTCTTTTCACAATGACCTGACAGATCTTACAGAAGTCACTATTAGGATCCATTGTCAAATGTCTGGCCACCACAATGAAGACAATAACTGGGGTTAACGGCCATTTTTGTGAAGCAAATGCCCTACCTCTGAGCTATGCCTGAATTCATTGTATTTATATAGCTTTTTTTTTACAATTACATAATGCTTTGCATCCATCATCTTATTTTATCCTCACAACTCTATGAAGCAGGAGAGAATAGGGATGCTGCTGTTATCAATGGGGAAATGGAACTCAGTGACCTTATATGCAGACTTCTAGAAAGGAATGAAACTGGAATCAGTCCCTGAGTCCTTGAAACTAACATCACATTGAAACACGCTGTTCTCCAATAAAAATTGTTTAATAATTAAATTTTTTAAAAGTTAAAAACACTAGGACTCAGGTCAGGCTAAAAGAGCTTTCTTTGTGGTTATGCAATAAACTAGTTATCCAGCCCTAATGAACTGCTCTTCAGATGAAAAGCTGATGCGGCTTGTCAGTCATCTAAGGTGCTTACTATTCGATTTCTCCAAATTTGGAGTTGTTTTGTACCAACTCCCCTTGCTCTTCTTCTCTGAATACTCTGTCCGGTCTGTCAGGAAGCACTGAGGAGCTTGATGTGAGCAGAAGGCAGTTCATGGCTAGCAACCCACAGGATTCTTGAGGGCAACACTCTCTTATTCTTCTCTGTGTTCCAAGTGCCCAGTGTGAGGCCTATTACATACAAAAATTACATGTATACATACACACACACACACACACACACACTTATTTAAATTAAATTGTGAATTCCAATGGACTGCCCCTCCTCTATCACATTGACCCAACAAGCCTGCACAAGTCTACACACATAGGGACCCACCTCTTGTTCTTATAGCTCATGAAATTACTTATTTGGTGATGCAGGGACCCAAACACTTTGCTTTTTCCCACATCCACATCTTTGTGCCTTGAGGGTAAATATGCCTTCCCTCTTTGTCTTCCTGCAAAACTTTTTCCTCTACCTTCAAGACACAGGCCAAATGTCATTCTCCTGGAAAGCTTCTCCAACTCTCACCATGAGCCAGTTCACAGGAATAAATCCTGCTTCAGACCACCATCATGCTTTTCAGTGCCCTCAATTACCGCGGAGTGAGACAAGATCTGCAATGTAAGTGGTTGGACTTAGCAGGGATTATAACACTGAAAATGTCTGAGAAAGAAGAACAAATCTACTCTGGTTTGACATTATTTGAATAAGTTAGTTCAGGAAATCATTATTGTCCTGTGTTCAATCAGAAAATTTTAGCACCCAGGGATTCCTTTGTTTAAGAGATAAAATTAAGAGGTTAAATCTAGCATGGGAGATGAGAAGCATGTTCCAATGCTATGGAATAGCTTTTTATTTATTTATTTTTTTGTTTTGTTTTGTTTTTTCCTCCCCTCTTTATTTTTTTTTTTTAGTATCTTGTAATTTCCATATGCAAAATATCTGTAAGCCAAACATGGAATAACTGTAGCAGGGAAAATCAATGAACAAATGCACTGCTTCAAATTCTATATAAAATGAACATTTTAGTCTTCAAACAATTATTTCGGTCAACTAATGTCTTAACATCAATATTATAAAAGTAATAGTCTATTTTTATTTACCAAGTACAATTCTACCTAGACTGCTGCTGCTGCTGCTAAGTCGCTTCAGTCCTGTCCGACTCTGTGCGACCCCATAGACGGCAGCCCACCAGGCTCTCCCGTCCCTGGGATTCTCTAGGCAAGAACACTGGAACTAGGTTCAATCATTTTGGATAAACTTTTTGGTTTTATTTTTAGGCATAAAGCCATGGTATAACTAAAATCAATTTCAAAAAAAGTAACTTTATTTTGTGAAGATTTTGGATTGTTTTTATTAACCATAACATATAATTAAAGCTTTGGTTCTGCTCAGATTTTGGACCATATAAATATTGAAGAACTCTAACTTACAGTGTGAAGTCAAGATTTATAAATATAAAATAGTATCTCTTGGGCTCCAACTTCAAATTGCAAAAACACATACTGAATTAGCTTTGGGAATACAGGCATTAAAAGAAATGAAATTGCTAATAGTCTTCTTCTCTGGAAAATTTTCTAATTTTCTGAACACAAAAATCTCTGTATATTAAAGTCATGTAGAAACAGCCTGTTTTTTCTTAACCAGGGATGGGACCTCCCTCTCTGACTGATTTCTTTAAATAATAAATCAAAATGGTTCAAATGAGAAAACATATATGAAATCACTTGAAAGTTAAAAAGTTTCATAAGTAATGTAAGATATTGTTATTATTCAACTGCACTAAATTAGTCCATCTGGAGATGAACAATCTGCCATCCAGCTTTTTCATTTAATAATTCCAAGCTGACCGTTGGCTTACATTGCTTTTGTTAAAATCTCTAGATAGTCAACTCTAGGAAGAAAAGCAAACAAATCTAAAAAAAAATTTTTCTCTCTGAGTATTAGAGGCAAATCCTTATGGATGGATACTTCCAAAGAGGTACTCAAATAACCTTTACAAAAAAAATTATTATAGCAGGTAATGTGTGCTCTATCTGTTTTTCAATCCTGAACTGCTCTTTGTTTTTGTTTTGTTTTTTTTTATTCACTTTTTCATCTTATACAATGTGCATTGGAAATATGTTTCCCATTGATTTTATTCTCTAGAAACTATGTACAGCAACTTGGGTCTCTGGTTTTGCTTATTGAATTTTCTCACATGACATGGAAATTTATTTCACCTTTTCTAACAATATAAAATAGCAAGTATTCAGGTACTGATGAACCTATTTGCAGGGCAGCAATGGAGACACAGACATAAAGAGCCTTGTGGACAGCAGGTAGGGAAGGAGAGGGTGGGATGAACTGAGAGTCACCTTGAAACATATTGATTACCATATGTAAAATCAGATAGCCAGTGGAAATTTACTGTATGATGCAGGAAGCTCAAATCCAGTGCTCTGTGACAACCTAGAGGGGTGGGATGGGGTGGAAGGTGGGAGGGAGCTTCAAGACTTGCATATACCTATGACTGATTCATGCAGATATATGGCAGAAACCAATACAATATTATAAAGCAATCATCCTCCAGTTAAAAATAAATTAATTAATTAAAAAAAGAGAGCTTGGTCTCTCCCATTATACATTTTCAACATACACTTGAACAGGCCAGGCCAGATGAAGATGAGCCAACAGGTATTTTACCTTTGTGAAGACAGGTCAGGATGTCAGCAGGTTCAGAGGGCTGAGACGGTAACAGAGAAAGGTAATGTGGTTTTCTTGTCGCCTATGAAACTGGAGTTACTATAATATTTGGCTAGAAAGAAAATGTATTTTTATTTTCATTTTTTTAACTTGATTTAAATGTGTATTTCTGCCATGAACTGATTAGTTAGCCCTTTGTGGGCACAGTATCACAGAAGTCTGAAGCTCCTACTGATGAACTACTTTCTCTCTGACTTGGGAGAAAAAAGAAGACTGGGTTTATATTTGGCAGAGTAAAAGCTGCTCTAGTTTGCCTTCCAAACTGAATAGCACGGTAACCTTTATACAGTCTCTCACATACAGTCTCTCAAACACGGGAACCTTAAAAATGCTTTCATGAGCAAGGCTTCACTTACCTTTCTTAGGAACCTTCACACAACTACATCCTTCTCTCTCTCTCTCTCTCTTTTTTTTTTATAATGCTGCAATGAATTTCTAGAACATATCCATTTTTTAAAAATCAGAGTATAGTTGCTTTACAATGCTGTGTTAGTTTCTGCTGTATAGAAAAGTACATTAGCTATATGTATGCATATATCCACTATATTTTGAATTTTATTCCCATTTAGGACCTCCTCCCTCTGGCTCAGATGGTAAAGAATCTGCTGGCAATGCAGCAGACCCAGGTTTGATCCCTGGGTCAGGAAGATCCCCTACAGAAGGGAATGGCTACCTAGTCCAGTATTCTTGCCTGGAGAATCCTATGGACAGAGGCAACTGGAGGGCTATAGTCCATGGGGTCACAGAGAGTCAGACACAACTGAACAACTAACACTAGGTCACTACAGAGCACTGAGTAGTTTCCTGTGCTATACAGTAGGTTCTCATTAGTTATCTATCAGTGTATGCAGACCAAGATTCCACAGTTAAAATCAGACATGGAACAATGGACTGGTTCCAAACTGGGAAAAGAGTATGTCAAGGCTGTATATTTTCACCCTGCTTATTTAACTTATATGCAGAGCACATCATGCAAAATGCTGGGCTGGATGAAGCACAAGCTGGAATCAAGATTTCTAGGAGAAATACCAACAACCTTGGATATGCAGATACCCTTATAGCAGAAAGCAAAGGGGAACTAAAGAGCCTCTTGATGAAGGTGAAAGAGGAGAGTGAAAAGTTGGCTTAAAACTCAATACTCAGAAAACTAAGATCATGGCATTCGATTCCATCAATTCATGGCAAATAGACAGGGAAAGAGTATAAACAGTGACAGACTATTATCTTGTGCTCCAAAATCACTCAGATGGTGACTGCAGCCATAAAAGTAAAAAATTCTTGCTCCCTGGAAGAAAAGTTATGACAAACCTAGACAGCATATCAAAAAGCAGAGGTATTATTTTACCAACAAAGGTCCATATAGCCAAAGGTATGGTTTTTCCAATAGTCATGTATGGATGTGAGAGTTGGACCATAGAGAAGGTTGAGCATCAGAGAATTAATGCTTTTGAACTGTGATGTTGGAGAAGACCTTTGAGAGTCCCTTGGACAGCAAGGAGATCAAACCAGTCAATCCTAAAGGAAACCAACGCTGAAAATTCATTGGAAGGACTGATGCTGAAGGTGAAGTTCCAGTACTTTGGCCACCTTATGCAAAGAGCTGACTCATTGGAAAAGACCCTGATGCTGGAAAGATAGAAGGTAGGAGGAGAAGGGGACAACAAAGGATGAGATGGTTGGATGGCATCACCAACTCAATGTATGTGAGTTTGAGCAAGTTCTGAGTGATAGTGAAGGACAGAGAAGCCGGGCCTGCTGCAGTCCATGGGCTTGCAAAGAGTCAGACATGATTTAATGACTGAACAACAACAAAGTGTATGTATGTCAATCGCAATCTCCCAATCCACCCCACTACTTCTTTCCTCTTTGTAACCCATACATTTTTTCTCTATAGCTATATCTCTATTTTAAAGTGTCTCTTTTTGGCTTTCCTGATGTTTAGTCAAAAGGTTTTTTTTTTTTTTCTAGATTCTATCTTACTAATTATAGTTTTATTTCTTTGTACTATGTTAAATAATTTTATCACTTGAATCTTTTAAAAATGAGTAGTGGCTATGTTCTTCTCCTTGTCCTTTTGACAGGCAATACAGATTTTATACCCTTTGTTTTCCCTCATAAGAGGAATTCTACTACGTTTTAAGTATTTTAACTGTTCTTTTCTGGTTCCTTGTCCTCCATGAGTGTTTCCAAACCTGAGATGATTAGATGTCCCAATATTAGCTAATCCTGTGTCATCATTATTCTGAACTGATACCATTTTGTTGGTTTTCAGTTGCTCAGTTGTGTCCGACTCTGTGTGACCCCATGGAGTACAGCACACCAGCCTTCCCTGTCCATCACCAACTCCTAGGGCTTGTTCACACCCATATCGATGGAGTCGGTGATGCCATTCATAAATGTTTAATCCTCACAAATTTAAATTTAATTAAACTGTTTAATCCTCACAAGGCTCTGTGAGGCCAAGCCTAGTATTTTAGCAATTTGACTGATGGGCCCAGAAATGTTAAGCCGTTTGAGGTTACTTAACAAATCAATTCATCTAATGGTAGCAGAACTAGGATTGGAGTTCAGGGTTCTGACTCTAGAGCCTTTCTCTTAACCACGATACCATACCATGTCTCAGGAACAGCTGGCCTTTCAGGTTAAATTTGAAGTATTTCCTTTATTCACAATGTGAACTTATTTATGGAAAACTGAAAGTTAAATCAGAGTTGGAAAATAGTGTACTTAAATGAATTTTTTTATGCTCTGATAACAAAATTCAGCATACATCCTATTTAATCCCAACTTGAAATGGAGCAAACAATATGCCATTCTCCCATTGAGATTTTATGGGCTCTTTGAGATATTTTGATTCCCAAAACCACCTCTTACAATACAAATATTCTCAGGGATTGGTGATGGTGGTTTAGTCGCTAAGTTGTGTCCGACTCTTGCAACCCCAGGAAGCACACCAGGCTCCCCATCCATGGGATTCTCCAGGCAATACTGGAGTGGGTTGCCATTTCCTTCTCCAGGGAATTTTCCCAACCCAGGACTCCAACCCAGGTCTCGTGCATTGCAGGCGTATTCTTTACCACCTGGGCTACGAGGGAAGCAAACCCAAGAGCCAGTGCACAGGCCCAGGCAGGCGACTCCAGTGGCAAGGGCCAAATCTGGCGCCAGGTGGCAGTCCACAGGCCCAGAAGCCCTGCATGCATCCAGAGGCCCAGAGCCCTTGGCAGGCAGACCCTGAAGGAGATTGTTGTCTTAGTTATTATCAGCTAAAAATGTGTGTATTTAAGATTGTGCATATACACAAACATAAAACATTATATATAAATATATTTTTCTTTTGGTTATATATATATATATATTATAACTACATAAAGAACAAGTGAAAGTTCAGTGACAACACAAATGAACACTTACATCTATTTTGAATAACACTTATCGATATGTCATCAAAAGATTCTTATTTTATAAACAGATTACTCTGACTTGTAGAGTATGTTGTGGGTTATACAATATCTGTATATTATATATATGTGTATATATATATATTATATATTCACTCATTCATTCACCAAATCTCTTTGAGGTACTTATGTTATTGTAGGCAATAGAACAGATGTCATATGTTTAGGAGGGAGAGGTGTCAAATAAATAAGTATTCTACACTGGAGCATGGAAATGGAGATGAAACAATAATTGAAAATATATGCCACTAATAAAACCACTATAGATAGAACATATCCCCAAGTAGAGATGGCCAATCATGCTTTTCATCTTAAATTAAACCCGAGTAAACATGTATTTACAATAATTAGAGCAGTAAAAAGAGCAACGTATAGCCATAATCTTATTCCCAGGCAAGAATACTGGAGTATGTTGCCATTTCCTTCTCCAGCCGATGTTCCTGATCCAGGGATCAAATCCTTAACTCCTGCATTGCAGGCAGATTCTTCACTGACTGAGCCACCAGGGAAACCCACTTTATTTATAGCAAGTGTCAATAAATATTTGTAGAAGGAGCAATAATGTACACAATAAACACCTCTTATGCAAAATGTTGCTTATTTGAGTTATATAATAGATCTAAATCTATCATTCACAAACACATCATCCCCTGGGTTTTGTTCAGTCACTCAGTTGCGTCTGACTCTTCGTGACTCCATGGACTGCAGCACACCAGGCTTCCCTGTTCTTCACCATCTCCTGGATCTTGCTGAAACTGATGTCCATTGAGTCAGTGATGCCATTCAATAATCTTGTCCTCTGTCACCCCCTTCTCCTTCTGCCTTCAATCTTTCCCAGCATCAGGGTCTTTTCTAATGAGTCGGCTCTTCAGATCTTATAGCCAAAGTATTGGAGAGGAAAATTACACCATCATCCTCGTAATAATAGTAGTAAGAATTAATAATGCAAACTATTATCTTACTCTCTTCCATTGTAAAACATCGTCTTTCAGATAAACCCAGCCTCTAAATTCTAGGCATTCAGCGATTTCCCCAGCCTTACTCTACAAACATCAAACGAAAACAAACTAAATAAATAGTGTGTCCAGTAGGTGAAGGACCTCCTTGCCACTCACTGCCCCCTGAAGCTTCACTATTGTCCCTAACCCTAACCCTAACCCAACGTTGAGTGGCTGACCTGGCCAGGGACCTGACTAGCTGGCTGCCTCCCTACCTGAAGTTGTAGCTGGTGGAAGCTTTAGTCTCTTGGCTCCTGAATCTTACTACCTGTGACCTCACTCCTGTGTGCATGCTAAGTCACTTCAGTTGTTTCCGACTCTTTGCAACGCTATGGACCGTAGCCTGCCAGGCTGCTTTGTCCATGGAATTCTCCAGGCAGGAGTACTGGAGTGGGCTGCATTTTAGTCTCCACAGATGACCTCACACCTAATGTCAGGTTTCCATGAATTCAGCTGATGGCTCTATCTTGTTTTGCCGCATGCAGTGGCATCTGGGTGACCAACTGGGTACCCTGTGTAAGTGACCCTAAGACCACTTTCTTCTTCTGCCATCCTCGTTCTCTCACTTGAGTCCCATTCACACACACCAACAGAGTTGAATCTGAAAATCTACCAACACAAACACTGAAAACAAAGCAGAAGGACGTGGCCCAGTGTCTCTTCTGATGCTGAAAACCACCCACTTGCCCCTATTACCTTCCCAGTTTATGATCTCTGTTCCAGTTCACTGGTGTTTCCTAACAGTTTGAACATTTGGGAATCAGTTCACTTTATTTTAACTTTTGCTCTTTGTTATGTTTGCTTACTATGTATTGTCTATACGGAAGGCCCTTTCAAATCCTGAACCAAACTTTTTAAATAAAGAAAGCAACATTTAGTCTTTTCTTCATGAAGGGCAGAATGAATGGCTGCACTAAAGTCAGCTTGACTTTCTCGCTAGTCAGATTTATCTCATAAAGTATAAATTAAAAAGCAGAGAAAAGAAACATACTGAGACAAAGATATCTCTATAACCACTACAGACTTGCCCTCTCCCTCATCCACAATTTCAAAAAAAGATAATACAAAGCTTCATGCTGGCATGTTCCTCAGTCAGGAAGAGCATGAGCTCAACTGTGTATGCAAAAACTTAGCTGTTTTTCTTTGATTCATCTGATAGCATCACACTGGGTCAGTTTCTTGTTTATGCTATCTTTATTGTTTCTGGTCTTAGAACAATAAACAGCCCTAAGTGGTTTCAATTACAGCAGCAAAACTGTGCAGATGAACTTTGGCTCTGTTTCATGTTGAATAGGGGGTTTTTATGGTTTTATAAATGGTGATGTTTAGGAATCTTGCCAGTGATGTTCTATAAACAGTGAAGAATCACATTTGCCAGCTCCAGGACTTTAAACACCAGAATATTCTTCCCCTGTTATGAATAAAATATTTTTAACCTTATTCCTTGGAGATGAAAGGAATGACCAAATTATCTGTGGATTCAACAATTTTGCATAAACAAGGTATTGGGATGTTTTTGCTGATCACATACCCATAAGCTGATAACCTGAAAAAAAAATTGTTTGTCTTCTTTAATTGCAGGAAAATATTAACTAGTTGTCACTCATTTTAAAGAATATAATGCACTGCTGTATCAGAAAGGATAAATTAAAGGATACATTTGTGGTAACAAATACTCCCACCTCAATCTCAGTAGCTTCACAGAATAAAAGTTTATACATAACATGTATAGTTGGTCAGAGAGGATGTTTTCTCATGTTTTCACAATCATTCGGGGAGACGGAATTCTGGAGAATCTTGCACCAAAAATTTAATGCTCTAGAACTAGAAAGAGTCTCTGCATCCACAGCGGGGCCAGGAAATTCAGTCTTCCATTTGCCTTAGAGCAGTGATTTGTCACTGTTCTAAGCACGGATTCATTTACAGAACCTGAAGTTTCAATCTCATAGAACGTTCTGGGGAAAAAGTCATCTGTTAATGAATATATTAGTCAGCTAAGGGCTGTGCATGCGTGTGTGCATGCGTGCATGCTAAGTTGCTTCAGTCGTGTCAGACTGTTCGTGACCCCATGGACTGTAGCCTGTCAGGCTTCTCTGTCCACGGGATTCTCCAGGTAAGAATACTGGAGTGGGTTGCCATTCCCTCCTCCAGAAAATCTTCCCGACCCAGGGGAGGCCGAACCCACATCTCTTAAGCCTCCTGCATTGGCAGGCAGGTCGTCACCACTAGCACCACCTAAGGGCTACCCTAACCGATTTCCGCAGACTTCGTGGCATAAACAACAGAAATGTATTTCTCACAGTTTTGAAAGCCAGAGGTTCTTTATCAAGCTTTCTTGCTCCTGAAGCCTCTCTCCTTGGCCTGCAGATGGCTGCCTTCTCACTGTCCTCGCATGGCCTCTCCTCTGTGCATACGCATCCCCAGTGTCCCTTTCTCTTCTTGAAAGAGCGCTGGATTAGGACTCCACCCCACTGACCTCATTTTAATTTATTCACCTCTTTGGAGGCCCAGTTTCCAAATACAGTCAAACAGATTAGGGTCCACCCATCTGACCTCATTTGACTTTAATTACCTCTTTAAAGTTTTCATCTGAGATGCTAGGGGTTGGGATTTCAATATATGAATTCGAAAGGGGAAACGTATCTCACCCCATAATAGTGAGCTTAATAGTCCTGTCAGTGGGTCTTAGCAGTTCATATTCACAAACTGAAAATTATATGCAAGCAAAAGTAAGACAGACCCATATTGTAAAGCCTACTTGGGGCATTTAAAGAGACTCAATCCCAAACTCCCAATCTACCCTTTAATAATAAAGTAAGTTTTACTAGCTTAAAAAAAAAAATCCTAAAAAAAAATTGTCTCAAGTATGAGCAAATGTTCTGGCTATAGAAAAATCTTCTTTGATTCAAGTTTCTTTTGGAATTTTAATAGGAATCTTTGAATAGGAAATTTACAACACTGCCTATATTGTTCCAAGTTGCTGTTTCAAGCTTTTGCAGAATATACTGTCTTAATTGGGCTTCCCACTTGGCTCAGTAGTAAAGAATCTGCCTGCCAATGCAGGAGAGGTGGGTTCAAGTCCCTGGGTGGGGAAGATCCCCTGGAGAAGGAAATGGCAACCCACTCCAGTATTATTGCCTGGGAAATCCCACGGACAGAGGAGCCTGGCAGACTATAGTCAATGGGGTCGCAAAAGAGTCAGACACACCTGAGTGAGTGAGCACACATGTGCACGCCCCCCACCACACACACACAGTTTTAATTTTCATTAGATTTAAAAGACAGGAAAGCCCCAAGTAAAAACTATTTGATATTAAGAATTAGAATTTACTACTCATCAGACTAAAGGAATTATATCAATAAAACTATTGCCTTTAGAGGTTCGTGGCTTATTCTTTATCTGACTTTTCACTAAGCATTGTGATTCAGCAGAATTAGAAAAAAACTGTATTTCCATTAACGTGCAAAGCATTTTCAAAATGTGATTCTGTGGACTGGACCTATGTTGCACTTTTAATTCTGAGCACATATCTATTTATAATTTTTTGTGTATCCTTGCTCTATTCAGTTAACCTTGCTGAGTTTCAATTTCATTATATGCATAAAAGAAGATAATAAGACTGACTTTTCGCCCTTAACAGAAGATAATATTTGAAAGAGGGTTGTAAATAGGCAATCATTTAAAATGTAATGAAAGCCAACTTCAGAAGATAAAGATCCCTAAGATATAAAAATTGAGTTTTCTGAGGAATTGTCAGGGACGGTGAAAAATCAACAGAAAAAGGCTGTTAATTTTTGTAAGATTCGTTTATACTCTTCTCTACTGCCGACGTATAAACAAATTCAATAATTCAATTCAGATTTCTTTCAGGGCACCCTTTATTAAATCACGGAACTATATTTCAACTAATATAAATCATAGAGGTCACCTCATACAAGGGATAGTGCTGATCACATTAAAATTAAGCCATTTAAAATACACTGTATGCATGCCAAAACTGCATTATTTTATTTTTCTAAAAAATGCTCGGATGTTTCTGCAAAGAAAGCAATATTGCCAATAAGAGTCCAGAAGAAATAGTAAAAGTTATTGAAAAACCAGGAAATGGGAAGGTGGAGGGGAGGGTAGCACAGTGCAGTGCAAAGTTTAAGGACAGTTTACAAGCTGTACAAACGGTATAAATACAGGGTTTGGGCAACGGTTTAAATTTTATTGAAATCACTACCTTTTAAAATAATTATATCACTGATATTAACAAATAACATAAAAAACATGGTGTTCCAAGTCCTTATATTTTTAAGAGCATTCTTTGTTTTTTTCTTCTAAGCATACTTTCTTTCTATGAAAATACTGGGTGACATTCGCTTACCTTGCACAACTCCAATGACATTCATCTCCAACCTACTTCTGCTCTTTACAAGAAACATTTATTCCTGGTAGTGGACCATCACTCTGAAATTTTTTAATTTTGAAGTCCAGAGCTCAGAATTTCTCCTAACCTGTCATCAGGTTCATCCTAATGAACCTATTGTACTTTGTCTTCATTGGCTCCATTTCCTGCACTCCCTGGGTCCCCCTAGTCAATGTGGCTCTCTGCACTGCTTTGTCTTCTAAGCTGCCCTGAAGCCTACAGGTTGTCACCTTAACCAGTTTCTCATCAGCATCTTAAAAGCCCGACCAGCACCTACAACTTGTAGTATTCAGTATATTTCACAACTTATTTTCCCACTTTGACCCATAGGCTGCCAAAGCAGAGCCAAAAGAGACTCATTTCACCTCAAATTCTTCTACTCCAAACAATGCCAAACAGTTAACACATATCTTTTTCAAAATTAAAAATTAGTTCATTCATAAGAAATCATTTTCTTGAAAAATACACACAAAAAAATACAAATGAGAATAAAAATGACTAAAATTCCACTATCCAAAGATAATTATTATCAACATTTTGATTAACACACTTCCCTTCACTCTCCAATTTTGAAAACAAAATCTTAGTGCTAATCCAATCTACCAGTATTTTCCTATAAGTTTTGAATTTGTTTCCATGCTTATAAAGAAACACCTACTTTGAGTTATTAAAATATTCACCATTTTTATTTCCTTTATTTTCATAACTTTGTTTTTATAGTTAAATATCTGAGTCACTTGCTAACTTTTGATATGAAGAATAAGGAAAAGCTTTAGACTTTATTATTTTTACAAGGTTAGCCTGGTTTTTAACAACTGTAAAATGTCAACAATTTTACAAGTTTGATCCAATATTATATACTGAAAAATCTATCCCTCCTTTTTCTGATCCATAATATCTTCCTCATCAAATAATAAGATTTTATATTTACTCAAATTTATGTCTGGACTATGTACTTTGATCCTCTGATCAGTCAGCCTGGTTATGTTACCAAGCCATGAGACTGTAACTATTACAACCTCATTATATGTTTTAATATTTGATCAAGCACAGTTTTCCTCATTATTCTCCTTTGCAGACCACTATTAAAATTTTATTTATATAATTTTATTATTTGAATCTTCATTAAAATTAGCTTTAGTTTTATAGCTCCCTTTTGGACTTGCAGCTGTGGTTGTTCAGTTTTCCACTTCTTTCAAATTCTTTACCCTTCAACAATCGTCTTCACTCTCAGCAAATTCAGTCACCTCATTGTATGAAGAATGTGGAAGCTGTTTATCCTGAAAATCTTTACGTTCCCAAGCTCCCTCTCAAAGTGTCTCTTAAACTCTCACCTTGGTACTTTCTCTTCTTCTGTAAGAAGGAAGAGTGTCTCCTTTCTATATCTAACTTCACTGCACCATCTTTGGTTTTATTTCTTTCATCTCTTTAGAAAATCTTGCCCATCTGAACTCTTCTCAAAGTATACTTTTTAATTTTGAATTTTACTTTCCAGCACATAAACAAGCTAAAATTACCCTCCTTTGCCCTTGTGAGCCTCTTCTCCCCAATGCCTTCCCTGGCCCCAGGCTCTTCCCTCTCATATCTCTTCAGTGCCTGTCTCAGGTTCCATCTCCTGTACATCCCCCACGTACGTCCCCATCCTTCTACCACCCACGACATTCTATTGTTGGTATTCTTTCTTCTAATTGTACACTTACCCCCTCTGCAGTCTCAACTATTCCCACGATTTAAACTATGACAGCTCTGCATGACCCCAAAATTAAACCCAGAATCACAGAGTATTAAACCTATGAGTAATCTTATCCACAATCCTTCAAAACAATCGCTTTACTAACGAGCAAAATAAGAAAGGATTTATTCAAGTTTGGAGTATAATCAAATAAAATTTAGTTTTCTGACTGTAAACGTCACTTGTCTCCTACTTCAAGCATATGTGTTTAAACTCCTTCTGGAAAATCTCTCCCCATGACTCTCCATGGTTCTGCAAGTTCATCAAACTCTTTTGCCTGTAGATTCAAGTCCAAACTTCTAAACACAGCATTTAATGTCCTCTGAACTCACTACTCTCCACCTTTCTGTACTATCTCCTATTAAGCTTTTTTATATACACTATATTCAAAACAATCTGGTCCATTCCTAATCTGGGATATCTATTCTTTTCTCAGTCCTGTCTGACTGTTTGCAACCCCATGGACTGTAGCCCACCAGGCTTCTCCATCCAAGGGATTTCCCAGGGAACTATACTGGAGTAGGTTGCCGTTTCCTTCTCCAGGGGATCTTCCCAACCCAGGGATTGAACCTGGGTTTCCTTCATTGCAGGCAAACTCTATTTTTAACCTGTTCCTAAACTAAGACTAGAATATCATTTAGTTCACTATCACTTTACTCCTATCATTTAATTCACATTATTTCTCTTACCTGAAACATTCTTTTCTCTCACCACTTTTTTTTTTTTAATTTGATTTTATTTTTAAACTTGACAATATTGTATTAGTTGTGCCAAATATCGAAATGAATCTGCCACAGGTATACCCGTGTTCCCCATCCTGAACCCTCCTCCCTCCTCCCTCCCCTACCCTCCCTCTGGGTCGTCCCAGTGCACCAGCCCCAAGCATCCAGTACCGTGCATCGAACCTGGACTGGCAACTCGTTTCATACATGATATTACACATGTTTCAATGCCATTCTCCCAAATCTTCCCACCCTTTTCCTCTCCCATAGAGTCCATAAGACTGTTCTATACATCGGTGTCTCTTTTGCTGTCTCGTACACAGGGTTATTGCTACCATCTTTCTAAATTCCATATATATGCATTAGTATACTGTATTGGTGTTTTTCTTTCTGGCTTACATCACTCTGTATAATAGGTTCCAGTTTCATCCATCTCATTAGAACTGATTCAAATGTATTCTTTTTAATGGCTGAGTAATACTCCATTGTGTATATGTACCACAGCTTTCTTAGCCATTCATCTGCTGATGGGCATCTAGGTTTCTTCCATGTCCTGGCTATTATAAACAGTGCTGCGATGAACATTGGGGTACATGTGTCTCTTTCCCTTCTGGTTTCCTCAGTGTGTATGCCCAGCAGTGGGATTGCTGGATCATAAGGCAGTTCTATTTCCAGTTTTTTAAGGAATCTCCACACTGTTCTCCATAGTGGCTGTACTAGTTTGCATTCCCACCAACAGTGT
>NW_011494890.1:1195637-1196486 GCF_000754665.1 Bison bison bison
ATTTTGTTCCATTGATCAATATTTCTGTCTTTGTGCCAGTACCATACTGTCTTGATAACTGTGGCTTTGTAATAGAGCCTGAAGTCAGGTAGATTGATTCCTCCCGTTCCATTCTTCTTTCTCAAGATCGCTTTGGCTATTCGAGGATTTTTGTATTTCCATACAAATTGTGAAATTATTTGTTCTAGCTCTGTGAAGAATACCATTGGTAGCTTGATAGGGATTGCATTGAATCTATAAATTGCTTTGGGTAGTATACTCATTTTCACTATATTGATTCTTCCAATCCATGAACATGGTATATTTCTCCATCTATTAGTGTCCTCTTTGATTTCTTTCACCAGTGTTTTATAGTTTTCTATATATAGGTCTTTGGTTTCTTTAGGTAGATATATTCCTAAGTATTTTATTCTTTCCGTTGCAATGGTGAATGGAATTGTTTCCTTAATTTCTCTTTCAGTTTTCTCATTATTAGTGTATAGGAATGCAAGGGATTTCTGTGTGTTGATTTTATATCCTGCAACTTTACTATAATCATTGATTAGTTTTAGTAATTTTCTGGTAGAGTCTTTAGGGTTTTCTATGTAGAGGATCATGTCATCTGCAAACAGTGAGAGTTTTACTTCTTCTTTTCCAATTTGGATTCCTTTTATTTCTTTTTCTGCTCTGATTGCTGTGGCCAACACTTCCAAAACTATGTTGAATAGTAATGGTGAAAGTGGGCACCCTTGTCTTGTTCCTGACTTTAGAGGAAATGCTTTCAATTTTTCACCATTGAGGATAATGTTTGCTGTGGGTTTGTCATATATAGCTTTTATTATGTTGAGGTATGTTCCTTCTATTCCTGCT
>NW_011494890.1:1196586-1199099 GCF_000754665.1 Bison bison bison
ATATAGCTTTTATTATGTTGAGGTATGTTCCTTCTATTCCTGCTTTCTGGAGAGTTCTTATCATAAATGGATGTTGAATTTTGTCAAAGGCTTTCTCTGCATCTATTGAGATAATCATATGGTTTTTGTTTTTCAATTTGTTAATGTGGTGTATAACATTGGTTGGTTTGCGGATATTGAAGAATCCTTGCATCCCTGGGATAAAGCCCACTTGGTCATGGCGTATGATCTTTTTAGTGTGTTGTTGGATTCTGATTGCTAGAATTTTGTTAAGGATTTTTGCATCTATGTTCATCAGTGATATTGGCCTGTAGTTTTCTTTTTTTGTGGGATCTTTGTCAGGTTTTGGTATTCGGGTGATGGTGGCCTCATAGAATGAGTTTGGAAGTTTACCTTCCTCTGCAATTTTCTGGAAGAGTTTGAGCAGGATAGGTGTTAGCTCTTCTCTAAAGTTTTGGTAGAATTCAGCTGTGAAGCCGTCTGGACCTGGGCTTTTGTTTGCTGGAAGATTTTTGATTACAGTTTCAATTTCCGTGCTTGTGATGGGTCTGTTAAGATTTTCTATTTCTTCCTGGTCCAGTTTTGGAAAGTTGTACTTTTCTAAGAATTTGTCCATGTCTTCCACGTTGTCCATTTTATTGGCATATAATTGTTGATAGGAGTCTCTTATGATCCTTTGTATTTCTGTGTTGTCTGTTGTGATCTCTCCATTTTCATTTCTAATTTTATTGATTTGATTTTTCTCCCTTTGTTTCTTGATGAGTCTGGCTAATGGTTTGTCAATTTTATTTATCCTTTCAAAGAACCAGCTTTTGGCTTTGTTGATTTTTGCTATGGTCTCTTTTGTTTCTTTTGCATTTATTTCTGCCCTAATTTTCAAGATTTCTTTCCTTCTACTAACCCTGGGGTTCTTCATTTCTTCCTTTTCTAGTGGCTTTAGGTGTAGGGTTAGGTTATTTATTTGACTTTTTTCTTGTTTCTTGAGGTATGCCTGTATTGCTATGAACTTTCCCCTTAGGACTGCTTTTAAAGTGTCCCACAGGTTTTGAGTTGTTGTGTTTTCATTTTCATTTGTTTCTATGCAAATTTTGATTTCTTTTTTGATTTCTTCTGTGATTTGTTGGTTATTCAGCAGGGTGTTGTTCAGCCTCCATATGTTGGAATTTTTAATAGTTTGTCTCCTGTAATTGAGATCTAATCTTACTGCATTGTCACCACTTCTTTCATTGTCACCTAATGAATCCCTATGCATTACCTAAATTTCAACACAAGTGACAACTATATTTGAGTCTAGTCTGAAGACCTTTCTGTTCTGTTATTCAGAATATACTATTTCCCTACGTTAAGCTCCAATATCACATTATATCTCTCTCATGGCATTCATATTTTGACTTGCATTGCAGCTATTTGTGTATTATTTCATTTCACTGAGTTCAGATCAGTTCAGTTGCTCAGTTGTGTCCGACTCTGTGTGACCCCATGGACTGCAGCACACCAGGCCTCCCTGTCCATCACCAACTGCCAGAGTTTACTCAAACTCATATCCATTGAGTCAGTGATGCCATCAAACCATCTCATCCTCTGTTGTCCCCTTCTCCTCCTGCCTTCAATCTTTCCTAGCATCAGGGTCTTTTCAAATGAGTCAACTCTTCTCATTAGGTGGCCAAAGTATTGGAGTTTCAACATCAGTCCTTCCAATGAATATTCAGGATTGATTTCCTTCAAGATTGACTGACTGGATCTCCTTGCAGTCCTAGGGACTCTCAAGAGTCTTCTCCAACACCACAGTTCAAAAGGATCAATTCAGCTTTCTTATAGTCCAACCCTCACATCCATACATGACTACTGGAAAAACCATAGCCTTGACTAGATGGACCTTTGTCACTAGTAGCTTATAAACTTCATGAGGTCAAATATTTCTCTTTGTAGCATATGCATCTTTTTGGTCATAGTTTACTATCAACAGTGTTAACATTAGGTAACAAACGAAAATGGCTTCCTTACTTTCATCATCATCCTCATTCTGTAGTTCTAAAGGATTTGGTGAAGTTTCACTATATTTAGTGAAATATATCTTATTTCATATAATTCTATCTGATTAGGCTAATAAAAGCAGAATCTTCAGATGTTTCTAGAAATATACAAAGATCAAAATTCTTCTGTTAATATCATAACAACAAACTAAGATCATGGTATCTGGTTTCATTCAGTTCAGTTCAGTCGCTCAGTTGTGTCCAACTCTTTGCGACCCCATTAATTGCAGCATGCCAGGCCTCCCTGTCCATCACCAACTCCTGGAGTTCACTCAAACTCACATCCATCAAGTCAGTGATGCCATCCAGCCATCTCATCCTCTGTCATCCCCTTCTCCTCCTGCCCCCAATCCCTCCCAGCATCAGAGTCTTTTCCAGTGAGTCAACTCTTCACATGAGGTGGCCAAAATACTGGAGTTTCAGCTTTAGCATCATTCCTTCCAAAGAAATCCCAGGGCTGATCTCCTACAGAATGGACTG
>NW_011494890.1:1199199-1201429 GCF_000754665.1 Bison bison bison
ACTGGAGTTTCAGCTTTAGCATCATTCCTTCCAAAGAAATCCCAGGGCTGATCTCCTACAGAATGGACTGGTTGGATCTCCTTGCAGTCCAAGGGACTCTCAAGAGTCTTCTCCAACACCACAGTTCAAAAGCATCAATTCTTCAGTGCTCAGCTTACTTCATGGCAAATAGAAGGGGGAAAAGTGGAAACAGTAACAGATTTTATTTTCTTGGGCTCCAAAATAACTATAGACAGTGACTACAGCCATTAAATTAAAAGATGGTTGCTCCTTGGACAAAAAGCTATGACAAACCTAGACAGCATATTAAAAAGCATAGACATCACTTTTCCAAGAAAGGTCTGTATAATCAAAGATATGGCTTTTCCAGTAGTCATGTATAGATGTCAGAGTTGGACCATAAAGAAGGCTGAGCACCGAAGAATTGATTCTTTTGAATTGTGGTTCTGAGAAGAATCTTGAGAGTCCCTTGGAAAACAAGGAGATCATACCAGTCAATCCTATAGGAAATCAACCCTGACTATTCATTGGAAGGACTGATGCTGATGCTGAAGCTCTAATCCTTTGGCCACCTGATATGAAGAGCCACCTCATGCTGGGGAAGATTAAAGGCAGAAGGAGAAGGCAGCAACAGAGGATGAGATGGTTGGATGACATCATCAATTCAATGAACATGAGTTTGAGCAAACTCTGGGAGATAGTGAAGGACGGGGAAGCCTAGCATGTGACCATGGGGTTGCAAAGAGTCAAACATGACTTAGTGAATGAGCAACAACAATATCATGCACTTGGATGACTTAGGTAGCATAATCCATCTATTGAGGGGAAATATTTTAATTACCAAAACTATTGAGAAGTATATCTGCTTCCTATTGCAGTTGCAACATCACACCACAAACTTAGTGACTTAAAACAATACACATTTATTATCATAATTCTAAAGGTCAAAAACCCAGTATCAGTTTCCTTGGTTAAAATCAAGGTATTGGCAAACCTGGTTCCTTCTACAGGCTCTAGGAGAAAAATCTGTTTCCATCTCCTTTCCAACCTCTAGAGGAAACCAACATTCTTTAGCTCATTGCTCCTTCCTTCATTTTCAAAGTCAGCAGTGTAGTGTTTTCCCTCTTCTCCAACCCCTGCTTCCACCTTTTTATCTTTTCTCTTTCTCTCACTCTGATACTGCTGCCTCTCTCTAAAAAGAACCCTTCTGATGACATTGGGCCCACCCAGACAATTCAGGATAATCTCCCATGTCAAAATCCTTAACTTAAGCACATTTTTGAAGGCTCTTTTACAGTGTAAAGTAACATATTTACAGGCTCCAGGGATTAGGACAGACATGCATATCTTTGAGGGAACAATTATTCAGTTTACTGTAAGAAGAATATTAAAGAATATTAAGAATGCAAAGAATATTAAAACCTAAAATCTTGAGGAAAACGAAAGGTCTAATCACAAGCATTACAACCACATTTCTAGAGCATCATGTTCCCTAGGTGACAGAAGAACTCTAAACAGGATGGGAACAGCAAAATGTGACTCAGTGGCAAGACTCACAAAAAGGAAAAAAAATAATAGGAAGCTGGGGAACAGGAGTGGTATTTCTAGGCAAGCTGTATCTGCCATCTCCCACTGATTCTGCTCTTTTCTTTGACCAATAAATCAGCCAAGATGAGAAGCACTGCACACGGTCAACAAAATAGACAGTGCTGAGCAGAGGAAAAACAGAGCACATGGACACCATGAAAAGTGTTTGAGGATACGGCCAACCCAAAGTGGGGAAATTCTATCACTGATATGGTTCGAATGTTGATGACCCCCCAAATTCACCTTGAGAGTTGAAATTCTAACCCCCAAGGTGATGGTATTAGGAGGTGGGTCCTTTGGGAGGTGAATAGGCTATAAGGACAGAGCCACCTTGAATAGGATTCAGTTCAGTTCAGTTGCTCAGTCATGTCTGACTCTTTGAGACTCCATGAATTGCAACATGCCAGGCCTCCCTGTCCATTACCAACTCCCAGGGTTCACTCAAACTCACATCCATCGAGTCAGTGATGCCATCCAGCCATCTCATCCTCTGTCGTCCCCTTCTCCTCCTGCCCCCAATCCCTCCCAGCATCACGGTCTTTTCCAATGAGTCAACTCTTCGCATGAGGTGGCCAAAGTACTGGAGTTTAAGCTTTAGCATCATTCCTTCCAAAGAAATCCCAGGGCTGATCTCCTACAGAAT
>NW_011494890.1:1201529-1207321 GCF_000754665.1 Bison bison bison
GTGCTCAGCTTTCTTCACAGTCCAACTCTCACATCCATACATGACTACTGGAAAAACCATAGCCTTGACTAGATGGACCTTTGTTGACAAAGTAATGTCTCTGCTTTTGAATATGCTATCTAGGTTGGTCATTACTTTCTTTCCAAGGAGTAAGCATCTTTTAATTTCATGGCTGCAGTCACCATCTGCAGTGATTTTGGAGCCCCCAAAATAAAGTCTAACCCTGTTTCCATTGTTTCCCCATCTATTTCCCATGAAGTGATGGGACCAGATGCCATGATCTTAGTTTTCTGAATGTAGTGCCCTTATAAAAGAAACCAGAGAAAAAGCTCTTGCCCCTTCCACCAACAGAGGACACAGTGAAAAGTGGCCATTTACAATCTTGAACTCCTAGCCTTCAGAACTGTGACAAACAGATGTTGCTATTTATAAGCCACCCAGTCTATGATATTTTGTTATACTAGCCCAAATGGACTAAAATAAACACCAAGCAGTAACAATCATAGTAAAGGGATAACTACCTGAGGTCGTTAATTATTACTACTTAGTTCCGTTTGCCATTTGTAGATACCATTCAAGATACCCCACAGCAGAGAATTCTGGCGGATCCTAGACATGTGGGAGTTCAACAAGACTCAGAGAGTCCAAGAAAATCATGTTACCTTTATAACTAAGTGGGCATGTTGAGAGCCCTGAAAGGTCACACTACCCATTCAAACCAGCACTTATTCAAATGCAGAAATAAGGCAACAGTGTTATCAGAATCAGAAATGACAAAGGAAAGCCACCATTACTTAGAAAAAAAAAAAGACTCAATGGTTTTTTAAAAAATTACTTTGTTTTTCGCTATGCTAGGTCTTCATTGCTATGCACAGACTTTTCTAGTTGTGGTGAGTGAGGGTACTCTCTAGTCGCAATGTGCAGACTTCTCACTGTTGTGACTTCTCTTGTTGCAGAGCACAAGCTCTAGGATTCATGGGCTTCAACAGTTGTGGCTCACAGGCTTAGCTGCCCAGTGGCATGTGGAATCTTCCTGGACCAGGGTCGAACCCACATCCCCTGCATTGGCAGGCAGGCTCTTCACCACTGAACCACCAGGGAAGTCCCACCATATCCTCCTTACTCATGTTACTTCCCCGTGTTAACTGGCCCCTGATGCTGAAAATAATCACAAAGAAGGGAAAGGAAAGATGAGACAATCCATTTTAGTAGAAAGGACAATTCCTTTTTCACCTTAATTTGAAAAGATACATGTACCTTACGTTCACAGCAGCACTATTTACAATAAGCAAGACATGGAAGCACTCTAAATCCCCACCAACAGACGGATGGATAAAGAAAACAGTATATATTGGCCAATATATACAATGGACTATTATTCAGCCAAAAAAATGAAATAATGTCATTTGCACCAACATGGATGGACCTAGAGATTATTATACTAAGTACAGTAAGTCAGAAAGAGAAAGAAAAATATCATATGATATCACTTATATGTGGAGCACACAAAACTATATAAATAAACTTATTTAGGAAAGAGTCACGGACTCATAGACATAGAAAATAAACTTATGGCTACCAAAGGAGAAAAGTTACAGGAAGGATAAATTCGAATTTTGGAATTAGCAGATACAAACTACTGTATATAAAATAGATAAACGACATAGTACCTTTTCCTTTCAACCCTTTCTTATCAGTAAGCTGAAGATAGAGGACACTGATAGAATGTATGACTATCAAAAAGTGATATAGAAACAGCTAAGCTAGTTTTGAGTAGGATTCCCACTATTCTGACAGGAATAAACACATAGGCATGTATGAACTATAAAATATCAACTGTGTGACTTGGGTGATTCCACACAGGAGTTAAATGCTTTAAAATTTGCATTAAAACTGATATTGTACAAGGTAAAGATGAACAATAAAATTCATGCGAGTGATTTACATTTTTAATTTTCCTTGACTTGAGCTTCCCTTGTGGCTCAGTGAGTAAAGAATCTACCTTTAGATTACTGTGGGAGACCTGGGTTCAGTCCCTGGGTTGGGAAGATCCCCTGGAGAAGGAAAAGGCTACCCACTCCAGGATTCTGGCCTGGAGAGTTCCACGGACTTGACTTACTTACAGTGACATTAAACAGCAAATAGAAAATATCATTATACAAAACCGTGAAAGGAAGGGGAAAAAAACTTTATATATTAGTACCTTTAGCAGGATTTTCCATGCTTTTTGGGCAAGAGGTATCATGTTTTCATTTTGCACTGGACTCCCCAGATTGTGTATGACCCTGCACACCCAGGAGCTGATTGGTTTGAGCATAAGATAATTGATTTAGGATTTGATTGTCTGGAGATCAAAACCTTGAAGAAATTCAATCATGTTTCTGCTGTCCTCTCCTGAACATAGCTTAGTTTGAAACCTTCACTGCTTCCTGCATCACTCAAGACTCAAAGCTTTCTTTGTTCTGCCTTAAAACTCTAGGTAATCTGCCTCTTTCCATACACACAAAATTATATTCTCTCTTCTTATGTTACCTTGACTCTGCAACCTTTGGTTCCAGGTCACTAAGCCACAGATTACCCTCTCTCATATTAAAGTAGGGGGCTGGCATGTGTGACATGCTGAACCCTGTGTTCAAGTGTCTGAATAAATCTTTTGTGGCCTTAATTACAGGTGAGACCATGTTAAATTTAACTCCAACAGATGTTCTCTATGAAAATGTGACACCTGATCATTTTAATGGAGATGTTGAAATGCAAACATTTCCGTGGTAGAAATTGAAAACTCCTGAAAGCTGACCACAATTTACAACCTTGCAGTACTTTAGTGGCATTATTTTTTAAAATGTTAACAGTGAGAAGGACAGTATATGAATATGAGAAGTTTACTTCTCAGAGCAGTGTTGTGTTGCTTTACACTTCAAATTATGGATAAAACAGTCTTCTCCTAGAGCCCAGATTTCCAAAGTTGCATCAGGGGTCATCAAAGAGAACTAGATCAAGGATTCCTGTTGAACAAAACTCCAAACCCCTTCCTATACCACCTTTCTCCAGGCATAGTAGCTCCTTGTGATAAACTAGAACCCCATAAAAGCTTTTGTTTGAAGTAACCATCCTGAGACTTAAATGAAAACACAGCAAATAACAAAACTCTCCCCGTTACTTCACAGAATGACCTGATCTTTACAAGACAAAAAGAATCAAAGATAAAGTGAACATGAAGTATTTTCTAAATAAAACACATTTCTTCTTTTAACAACTATTTTTATAAGCTCACCACTGACAGACTAATTGAAATGATGCGTTTTATACTTCTTTCTTCTTAAATAGAGATGTTTAAGTTATCTTAAAAATTAGGATCATTGACAGGAAGTATAACATAATGATCCTCCAGGAAACATTGTACATTACAGGCCATCTGTCCCGTCACTAAAGGGATTCACAAGAGCATAATATGTAGTATTGAGTTAGGATCTATATTCTGCCTTTTTCCTGCCAATTTTGTAAGCATCATACTTACATTCAATTTATTATAAATTTACCACATATTTAGTTTACTAATGTGAAACTGGGCTTCCTTGGCAGCTCAGTGGTAAAGAACTGGCCTGCCAAGGCAGGAGATGTGGGTTTGATCCCTGGGTCCAGAAGATACCCTGAAGAAGAAAATGGCAACCTACTCCAGTATTCTTGCCTGGGAAATCCCTTGGACAGACGAGCCTGGTGGGCTTCAGTCCATGGGGTTGCAAACGAGTGGGACATAGCTTAGAGACTAAAAAAACAACAATTTTAAAACTATATTAGATTGACTTGGCAATTAAAAGCAAAAAATAATTTGCAAAGTCCCTACAATTCCAAATCAAACATTCCACTCAATTACTCAGTTCCCAGGTGTTAGATGTAGCAATGTAGGTTATATAGAATGCACATGAATGTGTAAATTAACTTTAGAAGTCCTTAACACACACACATGCACACACACACACAAAACTATTGAAAAAGCAGTTGAAATTGAAAGCAATTCTTCCTTTTAACACACACTGTTTTTAAGGCAGGTGATGTTGTCCCTTTTTATTTTAAGGTTCCAACAAAGCATGGACAGGTATGGGTCTTCAAGGGAGCATAGCCTCTGGCCCTCCTGGGCCGTTGCATCTCCTTTTTTTTTTTTAATTAGGGCACAGTTGCTTTACAATGATGTGTTAGTTTCAGCTCTACAATGAAAATCAGCTGTATACACATATATCCTCTCCCTCTTAGATTTCTCTCCCACCCGCATCCATCCCACCCCTCTAGGTCATCACAGAGCACCGAGCTGAACTCCCCGGCTATACAACAGCTTCCCACTAGCTCTCTATGTTACACATGGTAGTGTACATATGTCCATGCTATTCTCTCAATTCTTCCCACCCTCCCCATCACCCACCGTATCCACAAGTCCACTCTCTACGTCTGTGTCCCTATGCCTGCCCTCAAATAGTTTCACCTGGACCATTTTTCGAGATTCTGCATATATGCATGTATATACCATATTTGGTTTTCTCTTTCGGACTTATTCACTCTGTGTGACAAACTAGAGCCTTACAGAACTGTCAGCCACCAGTCACAGACATTCATGTTCAGGAATGCAGATCCATCCAGGGCTTCTCCCGCAGTCTATGCAAGATGAAGCTCCTGCTCTCCAGCTGATACACCAAATGGGGACTTCCTCATCAGCTAGGTATTATAATCCAACCAAATGCCAACAAAGCAAAAGTACTTTACATTACTTTTTCATTTTACCAAAAATTCCATGGACAGAGGAGCCTGGTGGGCTATAGTCCACAGGGTGACAAAAAGTCAGATATGACTGAGCATGCACGAGCTGGAAAAATAGTCTACATTGTGAAGATCTAGGACCCAGAAGGACCGAGCATTCCCTCCCATATCACAGTGTGCTGAGAGTCTAAACTCTGACTTGGAGGTGTTCCAATACCATGCTTTTGGACATTTTTCTTAATAATGTTTTAAAATACCATAAACTGGGTGTCAGAGTTAAGCTGTGTAAACACTGGATGCTTCCCATTCTATTAATATTATTTGTCATTCCTTTGTAGTCATAAACTAAATTTTGCATTTCCATAGTTCTTTACAACAAAGATCTCCAAGTTCTCACCACTTCTTCTTTTTTATATTTCCTTATGTTGCAACAGTCACATGTTCTTTTAAGATTTTAGCAAATAACAGTAAATGAAAAGTAGAAAATAATGCTTAACTAAAAGAGATACCTCTACAAATGTTCAACGCCTGTTTCCTTCTAGTATTTTTCCAATGCATAGTTAAATAAATAATGTTTTTAAATTAATAAGCTAAAACACTTAAAATGGATAAAAAGGTAAGCACTATGTGATGTGTTTCTCTACTACAATTAGAACTTTCTAACAGTCTGAATGCAGAGTTCCAAAGAATATCAAGGAGAGACAAGAAAGCCTTCCTCAGCGATCAATGCAAAGAAATAGAGGAAAACACAGAATGAGAAAGACTAGAGATCTCTTCAAGAAAATTAGAGATACCAAGGGAACATTTCCTGCAAAGGTGGGCTCAATAAAGGACAGACATGATAGGGACCTAACAGAAGCAGAAGATGTTAAGAACAGGTGGCAAGAATACACAGAAGAACTGTACAAAAAAGAGCTTCATGACCCAGATAATCACGATGGTGTGATCACTGACCTAGAGCCAGACATCCTGGAATGTGAAGTCAAGTGGGCCTTAGAAAGCATCACTATGAACAAAGCTAGTGGAGGTGAATTCCAGTTGAG
>NW_011494890.1:1207621-1208189 GCF_000754665.1 Bison bison bison
TCCACAAAGCTAGTAGAGGTGGTATTCCAGTTGAGCTATTTTAAATCCTAAAAGATGATGCTGTGAAAGTGCTGCACTCAGTATGCCAGCAAATTTGGAAAACTCAGCAGTGGCCACAGGACTGGAAAAAGGTCAGTTTTCATTCCAGTCACAAAGAAAGGCAATGCCAAAGAATGCTCAAACTACTGCACATTTTCACTCATCTCACACGCTAGTAAAGTAATGCTCAATATTCTCCAAGCCAGGCTTCAGCAGTATGCGAGCCATGAATTTCCAGATGTTCAAGCTGGTTTTAGAAGAGGCAGAAACCAGACATCAAATTTCCAACATCCGGATCATGGAAAAAGCAAGAGTTCCAGCTGCTTTGTTGACTATGCCAAAGCCTTTGACTGTGTGGATCACAATAAACTGTGGAAAATTATGAAAGAGATGGGAATACCAGACCACCTGTTCTGCCTCTTGAGAAATTTGTATGCAGGTCAGGAAGCAACAGTTAGAACTGGACATGGAAAAACAGACTGGTTCCAAATAGGAAAAGGAGTACGTCAAGGCTATATATTGTCACCCT
>NW_011494890.1:1208289-1216932 GCF_000754665.1 Bison bison bison
CCATGAAATTAAAAGATGCTTACTCCTTGGAAGGAAAGTTATGACCAACCTAAATAGCATATTCAAAAGCAGAGACATTACTTTGCCAACAAATGTCCACCTAGTCAAGGCTATGTTTTTTCCAGTGGTCAGGTATGGGTGTGAGAGTTGGATTGTGAAGAAAGCTGGGCACCGAAGAATTGATGCTTTTGAACTGTGGTGTTGGAGAAGACTCTTGAGAGTCCCTTGGACTGCAAGGAGATCCAACCAGTCCACTCTAAAAGAGGTCAGTCCTGGGTGTTCGTTGGAAGGACGGATGCTAAAGCTGAAGCTCCAATACTTTGGCCACCTCATGTGAAGAGTTGACTCATTGGAAAGGACCCTGATGCTGGGAGGGATTGGGGGCAGGAGGAGAAGGGGACAACAGAGGATGAGATGGCTGGACAGCATCACCAACTCAATGGACGTGAGTTTGAGTGAACTCCGGGAGTTGGTGATGGACAGGGAGGCCTGGCGTGCTGCGATTCATGGGGTCACAAAGAATCAGACACGACTGAGTGACTGAACTGCACTGAACTGAACAATGAATAAGCCCTTGGATATAGATGATCTTGCCTGGGAAATCCCATGGATAGAGGAGCCTGGTGGGCTACAGCCCATGGGATCACAAGGAGTCAAACAAGACTTGGTGACTAAACCACCATCACCACCATATTTGCTTTACAGTGTTGTGTTAGTTTCTGCTGTACAGCAAAGTAAATCAACTATATGCACACATATATCCTCTCTCTTTTGGATTTTTTTCCATTTAGGTCATCGCAGAGCAGAGTAGAGTTCCCTGACATAAACAGTCTATTCTCATTAGTCATCTATTTCATATATAATAATGCAGATATGTCAGTTCCTTAGAGGAGGGTATGGCAACCTGCTCTAGTATTTTGCCTGGAGAATCCACATGGACAGAGGAGCCTGGTGGACTACAGCCTATAGTGTCACAAAAAGTCAGACATGACTGAAGCAACTTAGCACACACACATGTCAGTCCTAATCTCCCAATTCATCCACCCCACTAAATATTAATACATTTTTCTCTATGTCTGTGTATTACATGTGATGTATTATAAGGCCTTTTGTGGAAGGGATATTTATTCATATCCCATTGCCATTGACCATGGAGGAATGCCTTGCTTTGGCCAAGTACATATAGAAAGATGTAACCTATACCACATCCAGTTGGAAGCTTTAAGAGCCATCGAGTTTTTCCTGCAGCTCTTTTACTCATTTTTCTCTGACATTAGAACTGTATGTCCCAGATGTAGGCTTGTTCCCTCAGCTTGGATTTCAGAATAAAATGATCCGTGTAACACCGCCATGTAGACAGAAGCAACCAGCCTTCTGTGGTGACTGATCAGGAACCATAGCTACAGCCAACAAGAATAGGATGAAGCCCACCACAGAAAAAGACGTGCAACATTAGAAAAAAAATAAATAAATAAAGCCTTGCTCTTGATAAGCTACTGAGTTTGGGGCATTGTTTGTGACTAACATAGTTCAGCAAATGTGACTGTAATAGATGACACAAAGGGCTGAATTTTTCATGTTTATCAAGTTTCCACACTGTTGTACCACTCAGGATGAACCCCAAAATTGATTTTAGTATCAAGGTTAACGATAACATACATACATGCCAAGAGGGTATGAAAAGATGTATTGCCTAAACAATGAGACTTTTAGGGAAAAGCATAGCACTTCTCCCACACTGCCTCAAGCATGGTTTGAGAGAGCAGGGAGAGGACCTGGCTGCTTAGGGCTTTCTGGTGGCTGAGAGGTGGTGCTTGGGTAAATGTTCCAGCATGGGCAGGGGGCTGGAGTGATTTGAACTCTCCACTGATTCCATGCTTTCTTATGAGCTTGCCTAGATGTGGGGCAGAAGGGGTAGAGGGAAGAGAAAAGATGACATGCTGCCAGCACATTAACATCAAAATGAGTCGTTTTTTCATACAGATGAACCTATTTGCAAAGCAGAAATATAGACACAGAGACATAGAGAACAAGTGTATAGATAACTAAGTGTGGGGTGGAGGGTGGATGAATTTGGAGATTGGGACTGACATATGTGTGTGCTAAGTTGCTTCAGTCGTGTCTGACTCCGCAACGCTATGGACTGTAGCCCACCAGGCCCTTTGTCCATGGGATTCTCCAGGCAAGAATACTGGAGTGGGCTGCCATGTCCTCCTCCAGGGGATTGACATATCTGCATTATTATGTATACAATAGGTGACCAATGAGAATAGACTGTTTATGACAGGGAACTCTACTCAATGTTCTGTGATGACTTAAATGGAAAGAAAATGCAAAATAGAAGGGATATGTGTATACACATATATACAGTTGACTCACTTTGCTGTATAGCAGAAACTAACAACATTGTAAAGCAAATACGGTGGTGATGGTGGTTTAGTCACTAAGTCTTGTTTGACTCCTTGCAATGAATGCCATGAGCCACCAGGGAAGTCAGCCCAAGTGAAGCACATGATAAATGTAGAATGATGAACTGAGCAAGGAATTTAGATGTACCATCAAAATGAACAGAATCTGTCTTTAATAGCAGCTTCAGTTGGCAGCCTAAGGAGGAACCGTGTGAGAAGACAGGGCAAATTACCAGTTCCTCCCAACCTGGTCCTTAAAAGCAGGATTTATGCTTTTGGGATCAAGTAAACCATCAAAGTTCTTGGAAGCATTGGCGTGAAGGAGCCTTAAGGAAAAGAAGACGCCAATAAGAGGAAGTTGGGGGTCCAGGTAGTTAGCTAGAGAGAAAGAAGAGAATGGTAGCTACTTTAAAATGGAGGATCTGTTCATAACAGTTAGAGATTATGATCATTTTATTGAGAATTAGCCATTGGTAATTCAACTTTATTATTTGTCCTTATTCTTTGCTTATTTTTTATTAGCATATCTTCTTTCTTTATTGTTGTCATAGCTCTTCCACATGGATTGCAGTTCTTTTCCTATTTACATTCTACTTTTTAACTCTCATTATTGCCCTTCTTTATAAAACTTAACCTATCATTTTCTCTTAGCATTTGGGAAAGGGTATTGCCTGCTTATTTTTAATTTGTGGATTTTCACATTTTTCACACACACACACAAAAGAAAAAAGTCTTAGTCAGGCATAAAACTAAAATTCCATAAATTTTAATTCCCAAATATATTATTTGACCCTAAATGTTGCTAATTCATATTAAGTGACCCAGAAAATGCTCAACTGGCATGGTTCAAAGCCAATGTCTTTATTTATTTATCTGGCTTCTCAAGCCCCTGAACTTACGTTAGTTTAGCTTTTAAGGGCATTCCTTTTCCTATTTGGGATTTTTTTTTTCATGTCATAGTAAAAATAATAAAACTGAATATATTGACTTGTGAGTTACTGGGTTAGTAAAAACTTATCACTCAGAACAAGAGATCTTTTGGCTAGAATCATATGAATTTCATTTTTCTATTTTAAAATACAAAAAATGATTACTTTGATTGTTAGAATCTTATTAAGTTGGTTCCTAATATCTAGTTATGGGCTAAGTCTATGAGTTATTTGAAATGTTCACAGATTAAAATCCATGAAAGGATAGAAAATTACACAAAAATGAAATCATTTATATATGCATATTATGCCCTGTTACTTGGGAAGCCTTGCTTTGAAATTACTCTTTTCTATTTATTTTCCAGTAAAGAATGTAAGAAAGTTAATTTTAATTAATGAAATAATTAGAACAACTATTGGTTGAAAAGACATGATGATAAGATGTTCTTTTTTCTGTATTTACCTGCCATTTTCTCCAAGATTCTGAGGCTCAATACAATGTCAGGACTGTATACATGAAAGCACATCAAAAGACTGGAATTTATCTTGGGATTTAGGGATTGGAGGACAGACTATACATTGGCAGAAATGTTTGGCCAACTTAACCTATTTTTCTCTTGATGATCTTGAAAATAAAATAAATAGAATCTAAGAATGTCATATAATTGTAGCTGCCTAAAACTGGATTAACTGAGATTTGGAGAAAATAGAAGGTAAATCCAAATAACAATCTTATGATGACTACTTTGCCCTTACCCTCCAATTATTGTTCAATGAGATGCCTTGCAAATAACAGGCACCCAACAAACACTTGTGAACTATTTAAAGGAGACAGTCACAATACTATTAGGTCAGCCTATTTTTTTTCATGCATTTTTTCTCTTTCTCCGTAATCCAACTCCTCTCACAAACATAGTTTAGGCACCCAGCAAAAATCCTCAGTACTGATGTTTTTCTCAAAATTGAGAAAAATAGACAATCAAATGAAAACAAATGTATTTTGCCACCACAAAAATCCACCACCTTTCCTGCCACCTGTACTGAATATCTTGCTTTCTCTTGTAATGACTGATGCGGTCTCCCTTCTCTGTTGAAATACAGGTATCATCAATATTTGTGCCTGCTCTTACCTACACAGACTTCAGCCTTCAACAGCCGCATAATCAACGTTTCCCTGTCTCTGAGAACATTCCCAGTGGCATTCCAGTATAGCCTACTATGGTCCGTCTTTCTTCACCCATGCCTCCTTCAGCTTCACCACTATTTCTCTCTTCTCTTCACATATAAAGATGGTATAACAGCTTTCTATCTTGTGGACACAGGGGGAAGGAAAGGGTGGGACGCACTGGGATAGCAGCATTGACATTTACACACTCTCATGTGTGAAATAGATAGCTAGTGGGAAGCTACTATATAACACAGAGAGCTCAGCCTAGTGCTCTGTGAGGACCTAGAGAGGTGGGATGGGGAGGGGATGGTGGTGGGAGGGAGACTCAAGAGAGAAGGGATATATGTATACTTACAGCTGATTCACATTGTTCTATGGCAGAAACTACCACAACATTGTAATTAAATAATTAATTACTTAAAAAAATTTTTTTAAGAGTTGGTAATTCATGACTTCTATTTTCTCAACACATTTCAATTGGAATTTTCCTTACCATACCATTTTAGATGATCTTGCCAAAGTCATCCATGACTACTGTCTTTCAAAATCGAAGCCACTACCTCTCAGCAATATGTGACATAGGCGAAAACTCATCTCTACTCACTCATAACAAATACACACTGATTTAAATGCTGGAGATACAGAAGTAAAAAAAAACAAAAAAAACCTAACAAATACTTCCCTTATGGCATTTGCACTCTAATGGAAAGTAAAAAAAATAAGCTATATAGAAATAAGTAAAATTTGTGCTGTACTAGCTACTGATGAAGGTAAAGAAGAAATATAAACTGAAAAAAAGAAGGAGTATTGGAAGGGAGCTTCAAATTTTAGATTGGAAGATCAGAAAAGGTCTTTCTGAAAGGTGGTATTAAAGCAAAGCTTGAAGGAAGAATTTGTCTTATGTAGGGAGGGAAAAATTTTTAAAGCAGGTATAACAGCCCCAAAATGTAAATATGATTGGTATCCTTAAGCAAATGCAATAATGTCATTACAAAAAGGGTGGAGCAAGACGGATAGAGAATGTAAGAAATGAGGTCGGCGAGGAAATTGATAGCCAGACCACAATAAGGACTTGTTGCTTTCTATTCTAAGTGAGATGAGAAGTTGCTAGAAGATTTTGAGCAGTAGAGAGACTGGATCTGATCTGTATTTAACAGAGTGACTCCAGCTGCTTTGTTGTGAATAAGCTATAGAGGGGTGAATTCAAGAGCAGAGAGACCATGAGGGTACTAGTACAAAAACCTAGAAGAGAAACGAGGTGGCATGGGAGCATGTAGTGTGAAAGTGGTAAGAAGCAGCTGGATTCTAGCTAACTTTTTAGAGGTAGAATTGACAAAATTTACTGAAGGACTGGACTGTGGTACATGAGAGAAAGTGAGAATTTAAAAAATGACTCCAAGGTTTCTGACATGGGAAACAAAGATGATTTACTAACGTGAAAAAAACTGCAAAAGGAAGGTTTGGGGGGAATTATATGGATCTCCATCCTGGATGTGTTAAGTTTGAGATATCATTTAATTATCCAAGCAGAAATATAAATATGAGTCTGGAGTTTGGGAAAGAGATTTGAGAAAGACTGATTACAAGTTTGGGAAGATAAGGGCGAATGAGCAAGAGACTGAATAGTCACCCCCATGGGAGGGGAGCAAGTGAGTGCAGTCACCTGAAATCAAAGTGAGAAAAGTGTTTCATGTGAGAGAGTCAGCAGCACATCAGATGTTATAGCTACATCAAGACAAATGAGAAGTGAGCCAGGAGCATGAATTCAGCAATGTGGTGGACTGGAGCCTTATGAAAGCTTGATTGGCAATAAGTCAAAAGAGACCATTGGGTAGCAATTGGACACAGAAAGTGCAGACAAATATTTTGAGCAAATTTCCTATAAAAAGAGAGAAAAATGGGGTAGTAGTAAGATGCGGAAGTGGAACTCAAGAGAAATTATAGCTTGTTATATGCTGATGGGGTAGATTAAATAGTCGGAGAAGCTGCTATCAAAGAAGCAAGGGTAAGAGTGTGTGCATGCTCAGTCTCTCAATCATGTCCAAATTTTGTGATCCCAAGGATTCCTCCAGGCTCCTCTGTCAATGGGCTTTCCCAGGCAAGAATATTGGAATAGGTTGCCATTTCTTCCTCCAGGGTTCTTCCCAAACCAGGCATCAAATCCATATCTCCTGCATCTCCTGTATGGGCAGGTGTATTCTCTACCACTGAGCCATCTGGAAAGCCCGAAGGGCTAGAGTACGAGGCTCTAAGGAAATATCATTAACCAGGGAGAATTAGGTGGTAGAGAATGGATGGACTGGCCTTAGCCAGCAATGCACACATGCATGTAATAGGAGAGATGATAGAGTACATGGTCATCATGACAGGGAGTGGAAGGACTTATGTAAGTCCTTTTGAGATGGTTTGACTTTCTCTGTAAAATTGACAGCAATTTCATCAATTGATATCTAAGCTGGGAAAAAATGTGTTGGAGATTAGAGGAGAGAAGATATAACACAGATACCCAGCAGATGTGGAAAGAGTTTTGATGAGAAAATACACAATTACTAGCCAACTTTGCCAGGCAGTAAGAGTCAACTTCAGGCGTAATCATGACTTAAAGTGATACCAGTGCATCTTGGAGAAGTTCCAGGTGTGTGCCTAATCACTCAGTCGTGTCCAGCTGTTTGCAACCATGTAGACTTTTGCCTGCCAGGCTCCTCTGTCTTCTCCAGGCAAGAATACTGGAGAAGTATTGGCAATATTGGCAATACTGGAGAAGTGTTGCCATTTCCTTCTCCAGGTGATCTTCCTGACACAGGGATCGAACTTCAGTCTCCTGTATCTCCTGCATTATCAGGCAGATTCTTCACCCGCTGAGTCATTGGGGAAGCCTGGAAATAAGTTCTAGGTACAATGTATCATATCGCTTTGGTCTGCTTCCAGTTTAGCTGCAGTTGTAGTGAACAACTGACACACATCCTCAGAGATTTCCATCTCAAGACCCTACTGAGTCACTCAGATATTCATCAAGAGGTCTTTCACTGATCCATGGAAATGTGCTATACTCAAGCATAAGATATCCAAGAAAGATGAGAATGTTAACATCACCAGTTATGGGCTATACTGTGTCTGCCCAGAAATTCATATGTTGAAGTCCTTATCCCCAGCATTGCACAATGTAGCTGTACTTGTAAATGTGGTCTTTATAGAGGTTAATGAAGTTAAAATGGGGGCTTCCCAAGTGGCTCAGTAGTAAAGAATCCACTTACCAATGCAGGAGATTAGGTTTGATCCTTGGGTTGGGAAGATCCCTTGGAGAAGGAAATGGCAACCCACTCCAGTATTCTTGCCTGGGAAATCCCATGGACAGAGGAACCTAGCAAGCTACAGTCTATGAGGTTGCAAAAGAGTTGAACATGACTTAGCCACTAAACAACAACACGTTAAAATGAGGTCATTCGATTAGGCCATAGTCCAATAAGACTAGTGTTCTTACAAAATGGGGAAATTTATCTACCAAAAATGTGAAGAAAAATTAGCACTTATTTTATGAAACCATTCCTAAAAATTGAAGAGGAAGGTACATATAATACTTTCAAGCTCATTCTACAGGCCAGTATCACTCTAATACTAAAACTGGACAAAGATACTATAAAAAAATAAAGTTCCAGGCTAATATCACTAATAATTACAGATGTAAAAAATCATCAACAAACTATTAACAAACCTGATTCAACAATAAATTAAAAGGATCATGCACCATGATCAAGGAGAATATATCCCAGAGATACAAGGATGCTTCAATATCCACAAATCAATCAACACAATAATACCACATTCAGATAAGATCAGATTAGTCGCTCAGTCGTGTCTGACTCCTTGCGACCCCATGAATCGCAGCACGCCAGGCCTCCCTGTCCATCACCAACTCCCGGAGTTCATTGAGATACACGTCCATCGAGTCAGTGATGCCATCCAGCCATCTCATCCTCTGTCGTCTCCTTCTCCTCCTGCCCCCAATCCCTTCCAGCATCAGAGTCTTTTCCAATGAGTCAACTCTTCTCATGAGGTGGCCAAAGTACTGGAGTTTCAGCTTTAGCAACATTCCTTCCAAAGAAATCCCAGGGCTGATCTCCTTCAGAATGGACTGGTT
>NW_011494890.1:1217127-1218077 GCF_000754665.1 Bison bison bison
TGCTCAGCCTTCTTCATAGTCCAACTCTCACATCCATACATGACCACAGGAAAAACCATAGCCTTGACTAGACGAACCTTTGTTGGCAAAGTAATGTCTCTGCTTTTGAATATGCTATTTAGGTTGGTCATAACTCTCCTTCCAAGGAGTAAGCGTCTTTTAATTTCATGGCTGCAGTCACCATCTGCAGTGATTTTGGAGCCCAGAAAAATAAAGTCTGACACTGTTTCCACTGTTTCCCCATCTATTTCCCATGAAGTGATGGGACGGGATGCCATGATCTTAGTCTTCTGAATGTTGAGCTTTAAGCCAACTTTTTCACTCTCCACTTTCACTTTCATCAAGAGGCTTTCTAGTTCCTCTTCACTCTCTGCCATATGGGTGGTGTCATCTGCATATCTGAGGTTATTGATATTTCTCCCGGCAATCTTGATTCCAGTTTGTGTTTCTTCCAGTCCAGCGTTTCTCATGATGTACTCTGCATATAAGTTAAATAAGCAGGGTGACAATATATAGCCTTGACGAATTCCTTTTCCTATTTGGAACCAGTCTGTTTTTCCATGTCCAGTTCTAACTGTTGCTTCCTGACCTGCATACAAATTTCTCAAGAGGCAGATCTGGTGGTCTGGTATTCCCATCTCTTTCAGAATTTTCCAGTTTATTGTGATCCACACAGTCAAAGGCTTTGGCATAGTCCATAAAGCAGAAATATATATTTTTTTTATTTTATTTTTAAACTTTACAATATTGTATTAGTTTTGCCAAATATCGAAATGAATCTGCCACAGGTATACCTGTGTTCCCCATCCTGAACCCTTCTCCCTCCTCCCTCCCCATACCCTCCCTCTGGGTCATCCCAGTGCACCAGCCCCAAGCATCCAGTATCATGCATCGAACCTGGACTGGCGAGTCGTTTCATACATGATATTATACATGTTTCACTGCTATTC
>NW_011494890.1:1218177-1221226 GCF_000754665.1 Bison bison bison
GCTCCCACAGAGTCCATAAGACTGATCTATACATCAGTGTCTCTTTTGCTGTCTCGTACACAGGGTTATTGTTACCATCTTTCTAAATTCCATATATATGCATTAATATACTGTATTGGTGTTTCTGGAACTCTTTTGTTTTTTCCATGATCAACAATTGATAAATGAAAATCATCTGATCATTCAATAGATGCGTAATAACCCTTTGACATAATTCAACAACCATTTACAGTAAAAACCCCACAAAGTGGGTAGATAGGGAATATATATCAACATAATAAAGGCTATATATGACAAACCTATATATGACAAATGAGTATCATATTCAACAGTAAAAAGCTGAAAGCCTTTCCTCTAAGATCAGGAACAAGACAAGGATGCCCACTCTTAACAATTTTTCAATATAGTATTGGAAGTCCTAGCCACAGCAATCAGATAAGAAAAATATAAAAGGAATCCAAATTGGAAAGGAAGAAATAAAACTGTCATTGTTTGCAGATGATAAGACACTATATTTGAGGAATCCTAAAGATACCACCAAAAAAATATTAGAAGTCAACAATGAATTCAGTAAAGTTGCAGGATAAAAAATTAATATATATAAATTTGTTGTCCTATTACTAACAACAAACTATTAGAAAGAAAAATTAAGAAGACAATCTCATTTACCATTGCATCAAAAAAATGAAAACAAAAACCTTAAAATAGATCTAACCAAGGAGGTAAAAGATTTAAAAATTGAAGATGACACAACCAGATGGAAAGATACACTATATTCATGTATTGGAAAACTGAATATTGTTAAAATAACCATACTATTCAAGTGATCTCCAAATTCAATACAATTCTTATCAAAAGAGCAATGGCATTTTCCACAGAACTAGAAGAAATAATTCTAAAATATGCATGGACATACAAAATCCCCAAATAGACAAAACAATCTTGAGAAAGAACAAAGGTGGAGGCACCCTGATTTCAAACTATACTATAAAGCTACTGTAATCAAAACAGTATGGTACCAGCACAAAAACAGACACACAGAGCAACTGAACAGAAGAGAGAGCCCAGAAATAAACCCAAGCTTATATAGTAAACTAATCTAAAACAAAACAAGCAATAGTATGCAGTGGGAATCAGGAGGGCCTATTCAATAAATAGTTTTGGGAAAACTGGACAGCTACATGGAAAAGAATAAAACTGGACTACTGTCTCTCATCATATACAAAAATAAGCTCAAAAAGAATTACAGACTTAAATATAAGACCTGAAGCCATAAAACTCCTAAAGGAAAACATGGGTAATATGCTCCTTGATATTGGTCTTAGCAATGATTTTTTGGATGTATTTCCTCAGCCAGGGCAACAAAAGCAAAAAATAAACAAATGGGACTATATCAAACTAAAAAGATTTTGCATAGCAAAAAAACATGAAAATACAAATGGGATGTGTACTGAATGGGAGAAGATATTTGCAAATGATATATATTATACAGGGATAATATCCAAAATATATAAAGGATTCATACAACTCAACATAAAAAAATTAAAAATGAGCAGAGGGCCTAAATAGATATTTTTCTAAAGAGGATACACAGATAGCTGATAGACACATGAAAAGATACCCAATGACACTAATCACCAGGAAAATGCAAATCAAAACCACCTTAAGATACTACCTCACACGTGTCAGAATAGCTGTTATCAAAAAAAAAAAATGACACATAACAACTGTTGATGAGGATATGGAGAAAAGGGAAGCCCTGTGCACTGTTTTTTGGAATGCAAATTGAAACAGCCATTATAAAAAACAGTATGGGTGTTCCTTAAAATTTTTCAAAAAGAACTACCACACAATCCAGCAATTCCACACAAGTGGAATTTTCTTTTAAAAAATACTAATTCAAAAAGTTATTTGCATCCCTATGATCATTGCAGTGTTATTTATAATAGCCAAGGAACAGAAGCAATATAAGTGCCTATTGATGGATGAATAAAGAACACACACACACACACACATACACAATGGAATATTACTCAGTCACAAAAAAGAATGAAAGCTCATTATTTGCAACAAAATAGATGAACTTAGAGGTTATTATGCTGTTAAGTCAAGTAGAGAAAGACAAATATCATTTCACTTATACACAGAATCTAATGAATAAAACAAATGAACAAATATGACAGTATAGAAACAGACTCATAGATACAGAGAACAAACTGGTGGTTGCTGGAGAAGAGGTAGATGGGGGGATGAGTAAAATAAATAGGTAAGGGAGAAAGAGCTGCAAAGTTCCACTTATGAAATTAATGTACATTTGCATATAATGTACATGTATAATAGTCAATAATAATACAATAATGTTACATCATTATAGATGGTAACTAGACTTATTGTGGTGATCAATTTGTAGTTTATAAAAATATCAAATCATTCTACTGTTCACATGAAACATATAATATTGGAAGATAATTATGTTTCAGTAAAAAAATAAAAAAGGAAGAAATTTAGACACAGACGTACAAAGGGACAATAATATGAGGACACAGGGAGAAGATGGTCTTCTATGAGCCAAGAAAAGAGGCTTGTGCCAGGGCTTTCCCTCAGTCCCTCAGAAGGAACTAATGGTGGCTTAGCTGGTAAAGAATCTGCCTGTAATGCAGGAGATCTGGGTTTGATCCTTGGGTCAGGAAGATCCCTTGGAGAAGGGAATGGCTACTCATTTCAGTATTCTTGCCTAGAGAATCCCAAGGACAGAGGAGCTTGATGGGCTACAGTCCATGGAGTCACAGAGAGTCAGACACGACTGAGCAACTAACACTTTCATTTAACACTTTCCCTCATGTCCCTCAGAAGGAACTAATGCTTACAACACCTTGATCTCAGGCTTTCAGCCTCCAGAACTGTGAAAAAGGTAAATTCTGTTGATTAAATCATCCAATCTGTGGTACTTTGTTACAAGCAGCCTTAGAAAGTAATACACCATCTGGTGACAATTCTTCACTAATGAGGGCAAGATACTAGATTGTCCCCATTTCTTTTTTTTTTTTTT
>NW_011494890.1:1221326-1221968 GCF_000754665.1 Bison bison bison
TTATTTTTAAACTTTACAATATTGTATTAGTTTTGCCCAACATCGAAATGAATCCGCCACAGGTATACCCGTGCTCCCCATACTGAACCCTCCTCCCTCCCCAAACCCTCCCTCTGGGCCCTCCCAGTGCACCAGCCCCAAGCATCCAGCATCGTGCATTGAACCTGGACTGGCAACTCGTTTCATACATGATATTACACATGTTTCAATGCCATTCTCCCAAATCTCCCCACCCTCTCCCTCTCCCACAGAGTCCACAAGACTGATCTATACCTCAGTGTCTCTTTTGCTGTCTCGTACACAGGGTTATTGCTACCATCTTTCTAAATTCCATATATATGCATTAGTATACTGTATTGGTGTTTTTCTTTCTGGCTTACTTCACTCTGTATAATAGGTTCCAGTTTCATCCACCTCATTAGAACTGATTCAAATGTATTCTTTTTAATGGCTGAGTAATACTCCATTGTGTATATGTACCACAGCTTTCTTAGCCATTCATCTGCTGATGGGCATCTAGGTTGCTTCCATGTCCTGGCTATTGTAAACAGTGCTGCGATGAACATTGGGGTACACGTGTCTCTTTCCCTTCTGGTTTCCTCAGTGTGTATGCCCAGCAGTGGGATTGCTGGATCAATAAGG
>NW_011494890.1:1222103-1226652 GCF_000754665.1 Bison bison bison
CTGTTCTCCATAGTGGCTGTACTAGGTTGCATTCCCACCAACAGTGTAAGAGGGTTGCCTTTTCTCCACACCCTCTCCAGCATTTATTGCTTGTCCTTTACATGGAACTCTAGGGTGGAAACTAGTTCAATCATGCAAATGTTTTTTATTTTTCTCAGTTCCTTGTCTTTTTTTCTCATTCCATCAGTTTCTTGGTATCACCTCCTCAAAATAAACTACCTGAATCCAAGTTCTTGTCTTGTCTTTCTTTTTCAGGGGAATCAAACTAACATACCACAATTTTGCATTTTTCACTGTCATTTCCTCTTGAATCACTTTCTTCGTTTGACTTTTTGACCTCACACATCTGGTTTTCTTCTTACATCACTTGCCACACCTTCCCAGGCTTCTCTTCTGCTCAGCCTCTAAGGCAGAAGTGACTACTTGAATCCACTTGACCAGGCTTGATTTCCCGATATACTCTCCTCAGGTCATCAGAAAGTCTATACTCAGTCCCCATTATATTTTATTTCAGCAGGATTTGATGTAATTAGTCTCACTCTTGGGTTTCGCTGGTGGTTAAGCTGGTAAAGAATCCACCTGCAATGTGGGAGATCTGGGTTCAATCCCTGGGTTGGGAAGATACCCTGGAGAAGGGAATGGCTACCCACTCCAGTATTCTAGCCTGGAGAATTCCATGGACTGTACAGCCCATGGGGTTGCAAAGGGTCACACACGACTGAGAGACTTTCACTTTCACTTTTCACTTTCCTCTTTAATATGCTTTCTTCACAAAGCTTCCAGGACACCCTACTCTTCTGGTTTACCTACTGCACTACTGCACTGATCATCATGTTTTTCAGTGCTTATCCTCATACTTCCTCTCTTCCTCAATCTCTCAAAATTGAAGAGCACTGGACCTAAGTCCTTGAACTTTTTCTCCTTGTCTTACACTCATTCCCTTAGGGATTGCACTCAGTCTCAAGTCTTTAAAAGCCATCTATACACTAACAACCTCCACATTTATTTTTCTAAACTCCAGACTCATATATCCAACTACCTATTGAACATTTCTATTTAATGTTGTGGTGGTTTTGACATATATCAACTTGGTTAGACTAAACCACATTTTCTAGAATTCCTTTCTTTTATGTTTCTGGTTAAGTTCAGTCCCAGGAGAAATTCTTAGGGGAGATTTGAAGGGTAAAAGTAAAGCAGCAGCCATTTTGTAATTTCCTCTGATTTTCATTTATCTGCTGATTCAATGGCATGAGGCAAAGACCAGAACTGCAATTGTTCCACTTTCTCCTGGAGTATCCTTTAGTTTTTTGTTGTTTGTTTGTTTGTTTTTGATCCCAGAGCAAATTTTGTGTGTTTACTTCTTTAACAAAGTCCTCTGGCTTAGAAACACATACCATCAAGGTCAAAGGGCATGAACTGATTCTGCTTATATATTCCAGTAGATGCTGTTCTTACTCTCCCTCACTCTGCATTCTTCTTCCTTCCCAACTGACTGCCTTTTGGATTTCAAGTTCAAGTATAGAATACAAGGACAACAGCCTTCAGTTCAGTTCAGTTCAGTCACAACAGCCTTACAGATACCGTTTAAACAGCTCCTACAACTGCATAAGATCAAATCTCTCTAGTAAGTTCTTTTATATATCTATATCTCTATAAGATATATATATATATATATATATATATATATATACAGTATATTGAGCTATATGAAAGGATTTGCACATCTCTATCTTATGTGCCTCCTTTCAATCGTTCAGTTCAGCTCAGTTCAGTCCCTCAGTCATGTCTGACTCTTTGCGGCCCCCTGGACTCCAGCACGCCAGGCTTACCTGTCCATCACCAACTCCCAGAGCCTGCTCAAACTCATGTCCATTGAGTCAGTGATGCCATCCGACCACCTCATCCTCTGTTATCCCCTTCTCCTCCTGCATTCAATCTTTCCCACCATCAGGGCCTTTTCCAAAGACTCAGTTCTTCACATCAGGTGGCCAAAGTATTAGAGTTTCAGTTTCAGCATCAATTCTTCCAATGAATATTCAGGACTGATTTCCTTTAGGATTATGCTCCTATCAATACATATTCAGAAATGAAGAAAAATATATCTCTATATATACTGGGTATATATCCAGTATATATATAGAGAGAGATATATAAAGAGATTTGTTCAATGGATTTGAATATGGAGGGCCCAGAGGAGCTACCCCACGTTGAAGGTCAGGAAGTGTGGTGGTGAGGAGATACCTTTGTCCAAGGTAAGGAGCAGAGGCTGCACTTTGCTGGAGGAGCCGTGAAGAGATACCCCACCCCCAAGGTAAGAGAAACCCAAATAAGACAGTAGGTGTTGCAAGAGGGCAACAGAGGGCAGACACACTGAAACCATACTCACAGAAAACAAGTCAATCTAATCACACTAGGACCACAGCCTTGTCTAACTCAATGAAACTAAGCCATGCCCATGGGGCACCCAAGACAGGCGGGTCATGGTGGAGAGATTTGACAGAATGTGGTCCACTGGAGAAGGGAATGGCAAACCACTTCAGTATTCCTGCCTTGAGAACCCCATGAACAGTATGAAAAGGCAAAATGATAGGATACTGAAAGAGGAACTCCCCAGGCCAGTAGGTGCCCAATATGCTACTGGAGATGAGTGGAGAAATAACTCCAGAAAGAATGAAGGGATGGAGCCAAAGCAAAAACAATACCCAGTTGTGGATGTGACTGGTGATAGAAGCAAGGTCCGATGCTGTAAGGAGCAATATTGCATAGGAACCTGGAATGTCAGGTCCATGAATCAAGGCAAACTGAAGTGGTCAAACAAGAGATAGCAAGAGTGAATGTCGACATTCTAGGAATCAGCAAACTAAAATGGACTGGAATGGTGAATTTAACTAAGATGACCATTATATCTACTACTGCAGGCAGAATCCCTCAGAAGAAATGGAGTAGCTATCATGGTGAACAAAAGAGTCCAAAATGCAGTATTTGGATGCAATCTCAAAAAGGACAGAATGATTTCTATTCGTTTCCAAGGCAAACCATTCAATATCACGTAATCCAAGTCTAGGCCCCAACCAGTAATGCTGAAAAAGCTGAAGTTGAACAGTTCTATGAAGACCTACAACACCTTTTAGAACTAATACCCAAAAAAGATGTCCTTTTCATTATAGTGGACTAGAATGCAAAAGTAGGAAGTCAAGAAACACCTGGAGTAACAGGCAAATTTGGCCTTGGAATATGGAATGAAGCAGGGCAAAGACTAATAGAGTTTTGCCGAGACAATGCACTGGTCATAGAAAACACCCTCTTCCAACAACACAAGAGAAGATTCTACACATGGACATCACCAGATGGTCAACACCCAAATCAGATTGATTATATTCTTTGCATCCAAAGATGGAAAAGGTCTATACAGTCAACAAAAATAAGACCAGGAACTGACTGTGGCTCAGATCATGAACTCCTTATTGCCAAATTCAGACTTAAATTGAAGAAAGTAGGGAAAACCACTAGACTATTCACGTATGACCTAAATCAAATCCCTTATGATTATACAGTGGAAGTGAGAAATAGATTTAAGGGCCTAGATCTGATAGATAGAGTGCCTGAAGAACTATGGAATGAGGTTCGTGACATTGTACAGGAGACAGGGATCAAGACCATCCCCATGGAAAAGAAATGCAAAAAAGCAAAATGGCTGTCTGGCGAGGCCTTACAAATAGCTGTGAAAAGAAGAGAAGTGAAAAGCAAAGGAGAAAAGGAAAGATATAAGCATCTGAATGCAGAGTTCCAAAGAATAGCAAGAAGAGATAAGAAAGCTTTCCTCAGCGATCAACGCAAAGAAATAGAGGAAAACAACAGAATGGGAAAGACTAGAGATCTCTTCAAGAAAATCAGAGATACCAAGGGAATATTTCATGCAAAGATGGGCTCGATAAAGGACAGAAATGGTATGGACCTAACAGAAGCATAAGATATAAAGAAGAGGTGGCAAGAATACATAGAAGAACTATACAAAAAAGATCTTTATGACCTAGATAAACACGATGGTGTGATCACTCACCTAGAGCCAAACATCCTGGAATGTGAAGTCAAGTGGGCCTTAGAAAGCATCACTACGAACAAAGCTAGTGGAGGTGATGGAATTCCAGTTGAGCTATTTCAAATCCTGGAAGATGATGCTGTGAAAGTGCTGCACTCAATATGCCAGCAAATTTGGAAAACTCAGCAGTGGCCACAAAACTGGAAAAGGTCAGTTTTCATTCCAATCTCAAAGAAAGGCAATACCAAAGAATGCTCAAACTACCGCACAATTGCACTCATCTCACACGCTAGTAAAGTAATGCTCAAAATTCTCCAAGCCAGGCTTCAGCAATACATGAACCGTGAACTTCCTGATGTTCAAGCTGGTTTTAGAAAAGGCAGAGGAACCAGAGATCAAATTGCCAACATCTGCTGGATCATCAAAAAAGCAAAAGAGTTCCAGAAAAACATCTATTTCTGCTTTATTGACTATGCCAAAGCCTTTGACTGTGTGGATCACAATAAACTG
>NW_011494890.1:1226752-1258149 GCF_000754665.1 Bison bison bison
ACTGGTTCCAAATAGGAAAAAGAGTACGTCAAGGCTGTATATTGTCACCCTGCTTATTTAACTTCTATGCAGAGTACATCATGAGAAACGCTGGGCTGGAAGAAACACAAACTGGAATCAAGATTGCCGGGAGAAATATCAATAACCTCAGACATGCAGATGACACCACCCTTATGGCAGAAAGTGAAGAGGAACTCAAAAGCCTCTTGATGAAAGTGAAAGTGGAGAGTGAAAAAGTTGGCTTAAAGCTCAACAATCAGAAAACGAAGATCATGGCATCCGGTCTCATCACTTCATAGGAAATAGATGGGGAAACAGTGGAAACAGTGTCAGACTTTATTTTGGGGGGCTCCAAAATCACTGCAGATGGTGACTGCAGCCATGAAAGTAAAAGACGCTTACTCCTGGAAGGAAAGTTATGACCAACCTAGATAGCATATTCAAAAGCAGAGACATTACTTTGCCAGAAAAGGTCCGTCTAGTCAAGGCTATGGTTTTTCCTGTGGTCACGTATGGGTGTGAGAGTTGGACTGTGAAGAAAGCTGAGCACCGAAGAATTGATGCTTTTGAAGTGAGGTGTTGCAGAAAACTCTTGAGAGTTCCTTAGACTGCACAGAGATCCAACCAGTCCATTCTGAAGGAGATCAGCCCTGGGATTTCTTTGGAAGGAATGATGCTAAAGCTGAAACTCCAGTACTTTGGCCACCTCATGCAAAGAGTTGACTCATGGGAAAAGACTCTGATGCTGGGAGGGATTGGGGGCAGGAGGAGAAGGGGACGACAGAGGATGAGATGGCTGGATGGCATCGCTGACTCGATGGACATGAGTCTGAATGAACTCTGGGAGTTGGTGATGGACAGGGAGGCCTGGCGTGCTGCGATTACAAAGAGTTGGACACGACTGAACGACTGAACTGAACAGATTCATATACATATGTACATATACTTGTGACATCTATATTCATGTACACATATATATATATGTGTGTGCTTCCCTGGTGGCTCAGATGATAAAGAATCTGCCTGCAATGCTGGAAACTCAGGTTCAATCCCTGGGATGGGAAGATCCCATGGAGAAAGAAATGGCTACCCACTCCAGTATTCTTGACTTGAGAATTCCATGGACAGAAGAGCCCTACAGGCTACACTCCATGGGTCGCAAAGAATTGGACATTACTGAGTGACTATATCTATCTCTTATACATATATATACATGTATCTGTCAGGTCTGTCAGGGTTTAAGCAGAGAAGCAAAAACGTGTCTGTCTCTCTGCTTGAACTCTGCCTGATACAGATGTCTAACAGACATCCCCAAGTCAATATGCCATAAACTAAACTCCCCACTCTCACTTTCTCAATTGATGGCAACCCATCTTCCAGTTGCTTGAACCCAATTCTTGAAGTTGACGATTATTATTTTTTTCTCAGACCTTATACATCCAAAAGATTGAAATTATTATGTCTACATTTTTCATACAAATGCAGAAATAAATAAGAATTAATAAGAGTTAGAAGATGAGTGTTGGGGCTTTGGCTTCAGCGTCAGTCCTTGCAGTGGGCGTTTAGGACTGATTTCCTTTGGGACTGACTGGTTTGATCTTCTTGTGGTCCAGGGGACTCTCAGGAGTCTTCAACACCACAGTTCGGGGACATCGATTCTTCAGCACTCAGCTGTCTTTGTGGTCCAGCTCTCGCGTCTGTGCATGACTGCTGGAGGGGCCATGGGTTTGATTGGGTGTACCTTTGTCGGCAAAGTAATGTCTCTGCTCCCATTTGTTTATTTATTTATTTATTTTTAATTTCCATTACATGAGGAGGTGGGTCAAAGAGGATCTTGCTGTGATTTATGTCTGAGTATTCTGCCTATGTTTTCTTCTAAGAGTTTCCCTTGTAGCTCAGTCAGTAAAGAGTCTACCTGCAATGCAGGAGACCTGGGTCAATCCCTAGGTTGGGAAGATCCCCAGGAGAAGGAAATGGCAACCCACTCCAGTATTCTTGCCTGGAGAATTCCATGAACAGAGGAGCCTGGCAGGCTACAGTCCATGGGGGTCACAAAAGTGGGGCACAACTTAGCGACTAAACCGCCACCAAGAAATTATTATCAACAATTGCTAATAACCTCAAAGAGAAACCATCAAAATTGTATGCTATCTATAAGTGATGTAAGTATACAATACCATCTATGAAGCAGGGTGCTGGAAAATCAAATCTGAATTGAATCAAACCTCTAGCTACAATGACAAATTTTCAAGACTAATAAGAGATAAATAACTTATTGTGTGTCCCAATAGGATACTATTAACAGGACGTGGTAAACACCAAAAGACAAAGCAATCCAGTGTCTTTGAAAAATAAACTCCAAGAGTAAAAGAAAGAGATGAGATCGAGATAGACTAAGCAAACCTAAAGACTAAAAGATTTAAGATACATAGCAATGCATCTCCACAAGTACAACATGTAGATCTTGTTTGAATACTAATTCAAACACAAAAATTTTAAAGTTCTAAGACAGGTGGATAAATTTGCATATTGGGCATTTGATATTAACACATAATTGATATGTTAGGTATGATAATTATGGTTGTAATTTTAAACAGTCTTTATTTTATATATATATATATATATATATATATATATATATATACTGAAAAAACACAGAGTAGGAAATATTATACTTGGTAACTGTTTCAAAATAATCAATAGAGAGAGGTGTAAGGGATGACCACAATTGAAAATAGATTAACCACGAGTGGAAAATTTTGAAGGTGTGTAATGAGGATTCATTCTACTTTCCTCTTTACTTTTGTTTAGGTTTAATACTTTCCATAGTAAAAAGGCTTTTCAATGCTATTAAAATTTACTTTCTTCATAAATGAAAAAGGCAGTGAAAACAAATTGTTAAAGAGATGGCAGCAAAGGATTGACTTAAAGAACTAATGGTATTTTTGTTGACATTATACTAATAGAAAAACAATATATTCTGTGAAATAGAAGAATAAAGTGCTCTTACCAAAACTTTATTTAAATTTATTTTAAGGATGGCTTTTTATCTAAAAAAAAAAAAAAATTCTTAGGATAAACAACTATAATGACTTTTCACCAGGAAAAAAACAACTATTTTTAGATTCAGTATACTGGCAAAATCTAATTCATAACTTTCTGAAAGCATGCTAGAGTACTTTCCTCTCTCTTTTCTCACTTCATACCACATGATTTCATGCTATTTTTAAAAGATGCAAAATTTGCCAAGTGGAAAATGTTTGTATGTGCTATAAAAGATAAAGAACTTTTTTTTCCGGGAGTGTTTTATGCATTAACCTGTTTTGCTTTCTGAGTATTAATCACATGTGCATTTGCTCGTATCTTTTGACTTATTTTGCCCTGATGAAGGAAAAACTATAGGGAACTTCAAAGTCATTGAAATCCTCCAGAGATGTGGCTCCTATAATCAACCCATGTTCAATGGCACTTGTTTCCAGAACAGTCCTGTATCACCAAGATTCTTGACAAGCTTCTGCAAAGCAGACCATTGGCTTGTCTCACTAGCAGCTGCCAACTGTCATCCCTTGGTTTGAAACGCGAGGTCCCGCTTTGGTGTGTAAGTAGAGCTTTTCTTGGCAGGTGAAAGATTACTGAGTGGAGGCGGCACTCTCAAATGGAATATGTCAGAGTTGTGTGAGAACAAGGTCACCCTGACCCTCAGTGAAGACCACAAAAAAACCACTGAAGGCATTGTTCTTCAAATGTGGACTTCAAAAGGAAAGTAGGGCACAGTTATCAAAACTTTTCTCAATCTTCAGGTTAAAGCCTGGAAAATAAATGGAAAGGCCCTCCTCATTTTCTCCTCACCATCTTCCTTACCCAGGCATTGATCGGCAATACAGTCAGAAGGCAATGCAAAATAGACCAACACACATGAACCTAAATGAAGATGCTTTCCAGCCACAGAAAACCAGTGTTGTTTGTGTGCATGCGTGCTAAGTCGCTTCAGTCAGGTCCAACTCTTTGCAACCCAGTGGACTGACTGTAGCCCACCAGGCTCCTCTGTCCATGGGATTCTTTGGGCAAGAATACTGGAGTGGGTTGCTGTGCCCTCCTCCAGGGGATCTTCCCGACCCAGGCATCGAAACTTTATCTCTTATGTCTCCTGCATTGGCAAGCGGGTTCTTTACCACTAGCACCATATGGGAAGCCCCCAGTGCTGTAAACAACCTGCCAAATACTGCAGATATTTTTCTGCTTAATGCACATCACAATCATATAAATTAGCAATGACTAACAGACCATATTTCATAGGTGACAGAATGAGATGTACCATCTCAGGGACCTGACCACGAGTAGACCATACATTGAATAAAGACCACAGAAAAAATAAAGCCCAGGCTGCGTTCCCTCAGTCTTAATGCCTGTGCACTGTTATGGCTGCTGTTCATTGTGCTGTAGACCTAGCCATCTGCCTTTCCACAACTTTCTCACCCTCCTCTCCCTTAATGTTACCTAAACCTCCAAAGTGTAGAACTTCAAACTTGTCTCTAACCACTAACTCCCCTTGGTGAGGAAGCCTCCACCTCTCCAGGGCAGCCCATGACTACACAGTGATTTAGGGCATCCTGAGAATCTGTATTGTGGCTGGATGGCAAGATCTCTCAGGAATGTACTACCTATTCCGTGAACTCATACACCTGAAGTCTGTTGTTTTCACATTTTCCCAAAAAACAATCCAGACAATAAAGTGGGTTCCTTTTGTATTTTGAAATAGTGAAAATATGCTTGTGATTTTAAGAAAGTAGTAAAGTCTGTCATGTCAGTTGCTAAACCATGTCCAACTCTTTTGCAACCCATGGACTATAGCCTGCCAGGCTCCTCTGTCCATGGGATTTTCCAGGCAAGAATACTTGGGTGAGTTGCCATTTCCTTCTCCAGGGAATCTTCCTGAGCCAGGGATCCAACCAGCAGTGGAACACGTGGCTTCTGTTTGACAGGCAGATTCTTCACCACTGGCCACCAGGGGAGCCCAGTATATGTATGGCTGATTCATTTGGTTATTCAGCAGAAATTAACAGAACACTGTAAAGCAAATATTATTGTTGTTATTCAGTTGCTAAGTTGTGTCCAACTCTTTTCGACCCCATGGACTGCAGCATGTCAGGCTTCCCTGTCCATCAACAACTCCCAGAGCTTGCTCAAACTCATGTCCATTGAGTTCATGATCCCTTTCTCCTCCTGCCCTCAATCTTTCCCAGAATTGGGTTCTTTTTCAGTGAATTGGCTCTTTGCATCAGGTGGCCAAAGGGTTGGAGCTTCAGCTTCAGCATCAGTCCTTCCAATAAGTATTCAGGGTTTATTTCCTCTGGGTTGACTGGTTTGATCTCTTTGCTGTCCAAGGGACTCTCGAGAGTCTTCTTCAACATTACAGTTCAAAAGCATCAATTCTTTGGTCCTCAGCCTTCTTTACATCCAACTCACATCTGTACTCTGGAGAAGGCAATGGTAACCCACTGCGGTACTATTGCCTGGAAAATCCCATGGATGTAAGAGCCTGGCAGGCTGCAGTCCATGGGGTCGTGAAGAGTTGGATGTCGAGAGCCGCATTAGGCATTACTGACAAAATGGAGGCTCTGCCCCAGCTACCTCTCCTCAGCAGGCATGGTCCCGGGATGAAAGATTTAGGTTTTGTGATTCTGATTGCTCTTTCCTTTCTTTGGTTGAGTTGGCTGGAAAGAATGTTAAGGTGCTTATTGTTCTTGAGAGAAGCATGAGAAAGCACGAAGCCTTTTGCAGTTGTGCCCAGAAAATAATCTATAAAGTAACCGTTGACATTGGTTCAAGGATCTTTACAAAGAATGTTCCAGGATGAGCACGTAGGCCGCAGCTTGAGGCCATGGGAAGGATGTTATCTGAGACCTGTTTGTGCGGGGAATGTTTATGGCAGAAGAAGTTTACTGAGCTTAGAGTTTAGGAATTATTATTAATAGCTGGAAGGCTTTTTAGGAGATAGCAATGAGAAACGCTGGACTGGAAGAAACACAAGCTGGAATCAAGATTGCCGGGAGAAATATCAACAACCTCAGATATGCAGATGACACCACCCTTATGGCAGAAAGTGAAGAGGAACTCAAAAGCCTCCTGAGGAAAGTGAAAGTGGAGAGTTAAAAGTTGGCTTAAAGTTCAACATTCAGAAAATGAAGATCATGGCATCCGGTCCCATCACTTCATGGGAAATAGATGGGGAAACAGTGGAAACAGTGTCAGACTTTATTTTGGGGGCTCCAAAATCACTGCAGATGGTGACTGTAGCCATGAAATTAAAAGATGCTTACTCCTTGGAAGGAAAGTTATGACCAACCTAGATAGCATATTCAAAAGCAGAGACATTACTTTGCCAAAAAAGGTCTGTCTAGTCAAGGCTATGGTTTTTCTTGTGGTCATGTATGGATGTGAGAGTTGGACTGTGAAGAAGGCTGAGCACCAAAGAATTGACACTTTTGAACTGTGGTGTTGGAGATGACTCTTGAGAGTCCCTTGGACTGCAAGGAGATCCAACCAGTCCATTCTGAAGGAGATCAGCCCTGGGATTTCTTTGGAAGGAATGATGCTAAAGCTGAAACTCCAGTACTTTGGCTACCTCATGCGAAGAGTTGACTCACTGGAAAAGACCATGATGTTGGGAGGGGTTGGGGGCAGGAGGAGAAGGGGACGACAGAGGATGAGATGGCTGGATGGCATCACTGACTCGATGGACGTGAGTTTGAGTGAACTCTGGGAGTTAGTGATGGACAGGGAGGCCTGGCATGCTGTGATTCAGGGGGTAGCAAAGAGTCAGACATGACTGAACGACTGAACTGAACTGAACTGATCTTAAGATGCTAGGGGCAAACAGGATTTAGAAAGAAGAAATAAACTGAGGAATGTAGCATGAGTTACAATGTAGTCACAAGTTAAGTATAGGACACATAAGAGGAAGTAGATAATAGGTAGTAAAGCCAATTCTGAGAAAATTGCTGAAGCAGGAACTCTGTTTGTAGAGCAACAGTGATTTCTGAGACAATAAATCTGAGTGGGGGAAACTAAAAATGTCAAACCTCTGACCTAATGCTTTTGTCAAAGTATAAAAGAAAACCTGAAGCTTGAAATAAACATGTAGTCCTGTAGTTTGAGTCAGAGGCTACATCATCCCCTGCCGACACTGCTCACCCCTTCAGGCTGATTCCCTGGCTGCTGGAGCTGGACTCCAGCAGTCGGACATGACTGATAAACTTCACTTTCACTTTTCACTTTCATGCATTGGAGAAGGAAATGGCAACCCACTCCAGTGTTCTTGCCTGGAGAATCCCAGGGACACGGTCACACAGAGTCGGAAGCAACTTAGCAGCAGCAGCAGCACATCTGTACATGACTACTGGAAAGACCATAGCTTTGACTAGACAGACTTATCAGACTTATCAGCAAAGTGATGTCTCTGCTTTTTAATATGCTGTCTAGGTTTGTCATAGCGTTTCTTCCAAGGAGCAAGCTTATTAATTTTGTGACTGCAGCCACCATCTGCCATGATTTTGGAATGCCCCAAAATTAAATCCATCACAGTCTCCACTTTTTCCCCATCTAGTACTCCAATAAAAATTAAATTTAAAAAATTATCTTCCCTCAAGAGTTGAGTAATAGTTTACATAATGAAGTCTGTAGAGACAACACAAAGGAATTGGTGAAATTGTGTTTAGAGAACTAGACTGGATAGTTAGACCTGCTTTATTTAAGAAATTTAAAATATTAGAAGAGAAAAAGAGGCTATTTGTTATCCCTGATTTACCAGCTCATTCTCATATTCATGCTTTCACCTGAAAAGTTGCTCTCAAATTTTGCCTTAAGGAAACAATGACTACCTTTCAAGATTTTTCTGAAATCTGGCTTTTTTCCAGCTCAGTCTCCAAAAGACTGTTCCCTTAACATAATTCTCATGTCCATAAACTGCAGCAGCATTTACTGTATATTCTGATCACTATCCCTGGGTAGTAAAGCTCACTGAAAGAGTTGACAGACATATTTTATGCATCCTGAAAAAAAAAAACAAACAAAACCCAATGCTACTGTCATTCTTATAATAACTACAGAAGAATTTAAATTATGTGATCTACCTAATAAAGGAAACCACATATAGTGTAAATAAATATTCTAGATGATGTAGAAAATAATAAAGATTATTATGAAAGATTAGAAGACTCAAAGATTGAAGCAGTTCTAAATTCATACTAATAAATAACTTTCCTAGTGGTCAAATCCACTTAAAACTGTGCTTGAAGTAGATTCTAAATTAGAAATTTTATTCTGGAGAAACGTCTATCTTTGTAAAGACAAGCAGGCTAGAATGCCAGCTCAAATACAATCTTGAGTTTTTAGTAATCTAAGACACTCCTATTCAATTTCACACTCTGATATTTTTTATATGTTACAATGACATCATCCCACTGAAGAAACTTTGCCAAACTGGTACATTTAAATTTACATTCTAATGTTTAAAAATACTAAAAATTATTAAGCAAGATTGCATGAAGTTTTCATACCAAAAGCATTTTAAGAACTAGGTAGGCAAATAGGTAAAACCAGAGTCTAAGAGAATTCAAAGGAACAAGAGTATGAGTTTTCTTCCAAATCTTTAATCCTCAGAATGAAGAATCAGCTGAGACTCCAGATTTTGCTTAGTCACTTAGTCGTGTCCGACTCTCTGTGACAGCATGGACTATAGCCCACTAGCCTCCTCTGTCCATGGGATTTTCCAGGCAAGAATACTGGAATGGGTTGCTATTTTCTTCTCCAGGAGATCTTGTGAACCCACAGATCAAACCCACATCTCTTCCATCTTCTGCATAGGCAGGTGGATTCTTTACCACTGAGCCACTTGGGAAGCGCAAGACAACAGACTTACAAGTATTATTTATCCCACTTGTGTTATGAAGAGTGATTTCTAAGTTAAGTATTTTTTCATGATTATAATTAACGTGATGAAAATCGCATTTACATAAATTGGCAAATAAACTACAGAGTCATTAAAGGTCCATCAAAGAAAAATCTATTTAAAGAAAGGAAAATTCAGAGCCCTGGAGGCTAAACTTGGTGTGTTCTACCCAAAATTTCTGGATGACCTTTAAGTCATTTAACTACTGTTTACCAATTTTTTCAAGTGAAAAAGTGGGATAATATTGGGTTGCCCAAAGAAGTGCACTTGGGTTAGTCTGTACCATCTTACAGAAATCAAAATGCACATTTTGGCCAACCCAATAATTCCTAGCTACCTCACAGTGTTGGTGTAAACATCACGTGAAATAACAAATATTCATTTTTTTCATAAAGCATAGAGTGCTTACCCAGTATAAAGCACTGTTTTTATTGGGTGAGCAGAATGAGAAAGGAAAGTTTGTGGTCTCCAGTTAATTGTCCTTAAAATCTGAAACACGTTGTAGTAATTATCCTTTTGTCTCTTTCTCTGTCTCTCTCTCTCAAAAAATTCTTGAGTGATGGATGATACAGATCTGAAAATCATTTTGCTGGAATATTTCCAGCCCTCCCAGGCACAAAAATGTGCCTGTCAAGCAACATCATATGTTGCTGCAACTCCCTAGTAGTATTAATAGAAAATATTTTTTATGAACATTTAAAAGATTCTTGATTCATGGATGTTTAAGAAAAATAGTGAGTTTATTTTGAAGCAACTCAGAATGACAAGATGAGAGTTTACTCAAACCCTCTAAGTAATTTCACCTCCATTCTAATATTATCTAAGAAGTTATGTCAAGTATTTCAATAGGCAACAAAAAGTTAAAACAGACAATTGCATGAAAATTCTCTTTATCATTCTAGACACAGTATTTTGGGAGAAAATTAACATCTAAACTGGTCAGCAGTGAAACTACATCACTTTATAGATATATCAGAGTTACTTTTTGCCAGTGGGCTTCAAAATGGGGTACACACACACCAGAAGATATGCAAAAGAATCTATGGAGGTAGTGAAGAATATATCAGAACTTCCCTGGTGGCTCAGACAGTAAAGTGTCTGCTTACAATGCAGGAGACCCAGGTTCAATCCCTGGGTCAGGAAGATCCCCTGGAGAAGGAAATAGCAACCAACTCCAGTATTCTTGCCTGGAAAATCCCATGGATGGAGAAGCCTGGTTGGCTACAGTCCATGGGGTCACAAAGAGTTGGACACGACTGAGCAACTTCACTTTCTTCCAATATTTATTCAAAAGACAGTGATCAAGCTTTATTAATATTTTGAATTTAAATTTATAAAGTACATATTACTAACTCATAAATAAATACACCTGTATTTTATGTTACAGAGTGTAGGTTTGCTCAAATAGTTATTATAGAGATGCAAATCAAAAATTTTGAAGAAGAACAGATTCAGACAATAAGGAAAATTTTACATTAGGTTAACCTCTCTAGAAGACACTCTAGCAGCTTCTTAGGCTAACAAGAGTCTACAGAGCAAAGTTTTTTCCAAGAAAAATCATATTAAATAACAATTTTAAGAGTAGAAAATGACCCATGAATCTAATCCAGTATTACTCAAACATGAATTAAGCTAACTATAAGGAAATTAGTGGCTCAGACAGTAAAGTGTCTGTCTACAATGCGGGAGACCTGGATTCGACCCCTGGGTCAGGAAGAATCCCTGGAGAAGGAAATGGCAACCCACTCCAGTACTCTTGCCTAGAAAATCCCATGGACGGAGGAGCCTGGTGTCCATGGGGTCGCAAAGAGTTGGACACAACTGAGCAACTTCACTGTCATATGGAAAATGAGAAAGAAATAGAGAGAGAAGGAAGGGAGAGATGGGTAGAGGGAGGGTGGGAGAGATGGATGGGGTAGGGAGGGAGAAGAGAGAGAAAATGGGGGAAGGAGAGAGGACTAAGGGAAAAGAGATGAAAAATTTTTGGAAGAGAAAGTGGAAAAAGTGTGGTAGTAAACACTGGTGCTTTACTATTACCTAATGACAAAAAGAAAGCATTTTGGTAACTGACAAACTGCTTTAAGAGAAAGATTGAGGGCAGAAGGAGAAGAAGGCATCAGAGGATGAGATGGCTGGATGGCATCACTGATGCAATGGACATGAACTTGGGCAAACTTCAGGAGATGGTGAGGGGAGGGATAGGGAGGCCTGGCGTGCTGCAGTCCATGAGGTCACAAAGAGTCGGACACAACAGGGTAACTGAACAACACAACAATACTGTTTTGAACCTTCCCTGACTTTAGAACAGCATCTTCTTTTGTTTCCTCAACTAGACACAACTTCAGGAAATTCAGGTGCAAACCAGTATGAAAGTAAGTTTCCTCGAGTTTGAAAGTAAAAAGACGAGAGCTGCTATCCTCATATGTTTTGCTATGTTTCCTGTCTCCAGTTCTACAATCTCCTGCAGGTCCTCCTTCTTCCTGGAAACTGTGGATTGTACAAACTGATACAAATCATGGTTAAAGACCATTAAATTAAGAACTTAAACTCTAGAAGTATTTCTGTTAGAGTATAACCTTAACAATGCATTAACTTGAAAAGGTGGGGTTGTTTGCTCTTCTGTAGAATTCTAATGCTGTCCTCATTGATTTCTAAGCTCTTAGCTCTAATTGTCTATGATCCTATATCATTTCATCATATTAATCTGAAATATGACTGTTGGGGAAAACCTGTACAGCATGTTAGTCTCTAATAGATTCTGTAATTTCCTCTATGACCTGCTATATGTTCCAAACATGAACATGAAATTCATTCAAACATTACTTTAGAAAGTATTTATTGATCCCATAAGAGTTCTCAGATACTACGCTAAATTCTTCACCTACAGCAGTGATTAGAAACGTATATTTCCTGTACTCACAGGACTTAGGGGCTGATGGAAAGCAATTTAACAAATAGTGTGCTAAGGACTGTGATGGGGATTCAGGGTGTATAGAAACACAGAGAGAAATGCTTAGTCCTGATTTCAAGGGTTAAAAATTTTCTGGAAGAAGCAACAAATAACTCACCCTGAAATATGAATAAGAATTGGCTGAAGAAGGATGATGAGTGGTACTAAATGATGAAAAGTCATTGGTGCCACATAGATAGAAGAGATACGTCTAGAAATCCCAAATCAGGGCTGTTAGGTTTGCATCTCTGGGAGAATTTCTGAAGTCATAGCCCATGAGGCATCCCTTGAGTTGTGCAGTCTGCAGTATACTCTGCATAGGACATACACCTTCCAGACTTAGTTCATTGTGGTTGGGTGAGAAGTGTGAGTGTGGACATGGAGAGGTAAGAGGGTCAAATATAAAAAGACATTATCATCTAAGTGTTTGAGTTTGGGTTGATGTATTGGGTTTGACAAACCTAGTAGACAGCATAATAAAAAGCACAGATATCACTTTGCTGACAAAGGTCCATATACTCAAAGCTATGGTTTTTCTAGTAGCCATGTACAGGTATGAGAATTGGATCATAAAGAAGGCTGAGTGCCAAAGAATTCATGCTTTTGAACTCTGGTACTGGAAAAGAGTCTTGAGAGTCCCTTGGACAGCAAAGAGATCAAACCAGTCAATCCTAAAAGAAATAAACCCTGAATATCCATTGGAAGGACTGATGCTGAAGCTGAAGCTCCAATCCTTTAGCCACCTGATGTGAAGACCCAACTTTTTGGAATAGACACTGATGCTGGGAAAGATTGAGGGCAGGAGGAGAAGAGGGAGACAGAGGATGAGATGGTTGGATGGCATCACTGACTCAATGGACATGAGTTTCAGCAAAACAATGGGAGATGGGGAAGGACACGAGAGCCTGGAGTGCTGTGGTCCATGGGGTCACAAAGAGTCGGACACAACTTAGCAACTGAACAACAACTGCACTGGCCAAAAAGTTCATTCAGATTTTTCCATAAGATGTTATGGAAAACTTTTTAGCCAACCCAATATTTTAGGCAGAAAAAAGAAGATATCATCACATTCCATTTTTCAGTGACTCTCGCTGTATCTTGTGTCTGAGATGCTTGCAGATTCCAAGTTCCCATGCCAGCCCACGTGCACCTAATAAAAGCCTGGCTGGGTTTTTCTTCTCCTAGAAAAGCTTCTCTGCCTATGTCAAGCACGTTTCTCTAACTGCCTGGGTACCCACATGCAGTAAATATGCTCAGGGGTGAAAGTAGCTTCATTCTCTGCTGGGATCAGCCTTCTCTGTATTTATTGCATTTGACATTTTTGCTTCCATGGCTCTTTGATTGTTTAAAGGAAAACCATGAAGTCTAGTCAATCTACTGCAAACTAACTGAGAGTGGAACTCCCTACTTCTTTTTTTTTTTTTTTTTTTTTCTGTTTGAAGAGGTTCTCTATGCTGCATTCTTCACTTAAGAAAGCTCCAAACAAGTCCAGATTATTACAACCCTAACAAACAGGCTATCCTAAATTATATATTTACATATATTTGTGGGCAAACAGTATAGTCGATATTACTCATATTCTACTACTACTATTGACAATAAAATCATTTATATGGACAACTGATATTTTATTAGTAAAATTTTAGTAAAAACCTTTTTGGAAAAAGTTTCTATTTTTAATGTCTAACCTAAAATGTATTTTAAAAAACTTAAGCAAATGCAGCTTTAAGACAAATCCCCCAGATATTTCTTCTTTTGTGGCAGATCATATCTGATTTTCTCTCCCATACAGAAGTACCAGGGTCATCAAGTAGAGTGGCAACCTCAATGAGACATGCCAGTGGAGTGAAACAGAGCAATTCAATAAGAATGGAGTTCAGGCAAAAGATGTGAAAGATATTTAGTGAATAAAATTATTAAAACTTAGCAATTGATTAGATGTGAGGGATGACATATAATCTAACATAGATTACTAGACATTGGTTTTATATTCCCTTCCAGTCCATTTCTAATAGTAGTTGCTAGTGAACAGCTTTGGGTAGGTGATAAGGAGTCTTAATTAGGCTGAAACACAGCTTGATAAAAAAAAACTCAGGTGATCAAGAGAGAAAGAGGACCCAAGGAAAGCATAAAAATGACAATCATTCAATCTGTATGGAGGATTGTAGACAGAAAACTCACTTGTATCCTAATAAAGTCTGACTAAGAGAAACTTCCCTGGTGGCTCAGATGGTAAAGAATCTGCCAGCCAGTGCAGGAGACCTGGGTCTGATCCCTTGGTTGGGAAGATCCTCTATAGAAGGGAATGGCTACCCACTCCAGTATTCTTGCCTGGAGAATCCTAGGGACAGAGGAGCCTGGCAGGCTACTTCAGAGGTTGCAAAGAGTCAGACATGACTGAGCGACTAACAAGAGAAGTACAGTCAACTCACATCTAATGAGTAAATACAGCTTTTCTTGGATCAAACCCTCATCAAATGCTGAATATTACTCATTTTTCATGTAATTCACTGGTTCTCAATGTAGGATGAATCCACCCAGGGGCATTTTGCTATGTGTTGAAATACTTTCGGCTGTCATAAACTGAAGGGTACCACTGGATCTTATAAACAGTTTCCAGGGGTGTTGCCAAACCTCCTATAATGCATAGGACAGCCTTACAACAAAGAATTATCCAGCACAAAATAATAGTGTCGAGGTGGGAAAACCCTGGAACCCACTGACATCAGAAATAAGAAATCCAATACCTAGATACTTGCTATGTTGTAGGAATCACTAACAAAATTAAGTCACAGGCCCTGTCCATAAAGAAGAAAATATTTAAATGCATTAAATATAATGGATTGAATGCTTTCAATATAAAAGCAGCTGTTCAAATCATAGCTAAAAAATAGCTCAGAAGATATGCCATAAATCAGTATATCTGTGATTTCTAAATAAATGATACCAATGATAAGTGCTCTGGGTAATTAACAGATTTTTCTAGACTGGAGAGCAAAAAGTCAGTCTAGGAAAAACTATAGATTTTTCATTGTGAACGAAAAATCTGAAACATCCTGAGAAGAGTTAAGTTAGGATTTAGCTTCTCAAAGAACCGAGGTCATGTGACAGATGGAAGACCTCATACCAGAGCTTGATTTGGGGAAAGTCCAAAAGTCCAGAGAATGGAAGATATACTCTACTGTTTAACCAGCAGAGTTTCAGTTAGGCTGGTAAGTAGTTTACTTACTTACTTTTAAGGCCAGATTGTGGAGAGTCCTATTTTGTTTGGAGGAGCAGACTAATGAAATGAAATCTGTATTTTAGGAAATGCAGTTAGGTGACAGCTGGTGAAACTCACTTTCAGAAACACTGTGAGAAAAGAGAGAACTCAAGAAGGATAAAATGTTCATGGTATGACATAATAGATTCTAGCCCCAAAATGGCAGCTCTGAGAAAGAAGAAAGGCGACGTGAGGCGTAAGAATGGACAAGACTATTCAGACATTATAAGAGCAAAGACAATGTAACTGAAAACAACTTGTTTTATTAAAAGTATTATTAAAAACTGACCTAAGCCAATCTAGCCTTTTAGATTTATTTTGTAAATAATGGTAAGTTCTGGTAATCATAGATAGGGGTGCTTTCAACAATGATGATGATGCTGACAATGACAATGATGATAATAATTATATTATCTATCTTCTGGTCACCACAGAAAATTCTCTTGGCCCCATCTGGCTCTTATTGTGGCCTCTGGGCAGTGCGAGTCCTGCATAAAGTCTGCCCAGCTTCCTGTAGGTGTCTCCTGACACTGCCTTGTCTTAAGTCTATACTGTATGGTTTCCTCCCTCCTTATCTATGGCTTTGCTGGGTGGGATCATGGTGATCTGCTTGATGCTGGTCTTTGTACAATCTGAAAGTATATGAGAATTAATACTCTATGGGGGACACACATTAACCAATCAAGGATGGAAGCCGGTAGACATATGCTCTCTATCCCCTCCCATGGGCTTCCAAGTGGCTCAGTGGTAAAGAATCCACCTACCAATGCAGGAGACCTGGGTTCAAGCAGTGGGTCAGGAAGACCCCTTGGAGAAGGAAATAGCAACCCACTCCAGTATTCTTGCCTGGGAACTCCTGCAGACAGAGGAACCTGGCAGGCTACAGTCCACGGGGTCACAAAAGTCGGACATGACTTAGCAATGAAACAACAGTCTCCTCCCCTGTCTGCAGAGGATCCCAGGGGATTTTTTCCACTGCTTCCCAGGTGGTCCTGTTAGAGCAAAAACCAATCGCCTGCATGTATTAAGTGGCCAACTTAATGAAGCATCCTCACATTGCCTGTTTCTTCTCCTGGATTCCTTTCATTTGTCACTCTCACCTGGATTTCTGAGGTCACACAGTTCATTTAAGCATTTGCCCTTAGCTCATCTAGTTCTGCTTTATGAAGAACTCGGATAAAGGCAATAATGATGATGATATGATGATGATGACAATAATAGCTAATATTGCTGATATTGCAAAGTGTCAGTCACCATTACACGCACTTTCACCCTTGTTACAATCCTATAAGATTGGTATTGTTATTCCTGATTGTACAGAAGAAGAAACTAGGAAAAAAGAGGTTCCTGCATTTCTTTCTCCATTAATTTCTCTGACAGTAACTTGTTGATGAAGCTCCAGATACTTAGGCATCGACATTTTCCCTCCTCAAACAAAATAAGAGAAAAACAGGGGGAAAATAGATGGCTACATTAGGTGGGTATTTCTAGTTTGTTTTGGTGACAGATGTAACACTGATTCACTGAATATATTACAAAGTAGATTTTAAGATTACCTATTATTCATTATCATCTCATTAATTCTAGTGGTGGAATAATTTATTTATGGCTATTCTTTTTTGAGAAGATATTATCAATATAAAATTGATTTCTAAAATTTTAGAAATAATGACAACTCTGGGGACTGAATAGCAAACACCTTATTGGGTAATAAAGTTGCATTTTCCAGGTATACATTAGCTGTTTCTGGCAGTCTTCAGTATTTTAGAAATATCTCAGTGATGCATCTCCAAATTGTAATATGGAAAATAAAGAAGTAAATAAATATGCATGAAACATTGTTTACATTTCTCCCTGAGGTGCTTCATTTTGTGCTTGTGCTACAGATAGTACACCCAGACTTGTGCCCTAATCTTCATCAAATCCCCTTTCCAGGGAATTCCCTGACATTCCAGTGGTTAGGACTCAGAGGTTTCACTGCCATGACTAGTGTTCAATCCCTGACGGGGGTACTAAAATCCCACAAGCCACTTGGCTTGGCCAAAAAAATAAAGATAATAAATAAATAAATAAAACACCTTTCCATAATTGATGGTTCTTACTGATTTAGCAAACTCTAGGCACCAAAATCCAGGTTCTAATAATGAGTGGGGGTCTTCTAGATATTTATAATGTAACAATACCCAGAAGCACTCTTTATATTAAGATTAATCAAAAATACTTGTTCTGGAATAAAAATGATACAGTTTATGACTAGTAAGCATGTGTGTGTGTGTGTGTGTGTGCGCATACTCAGTCGTGTCTGACTCTTTGTGACCCCATGGACTATATAGCTTACCAGGCTCCTCTGTCCATGGAGTCTTCCAGGCAAGAATACTGCAGTGGGCTGCTATTTCCTCCTCCAGAGGGTCTTCCCTATCCAAGGACTGAAACTTCATCTCCTGCATCTCCTTCACAGCAGGCAGATTCTTTACTGCTGAGCCATGGGGGAAGCCTAGTAAGCATAAACATTATTATAAACACCGTGGATTTAAAGTATTCTGTAAACCTGTTGTTAATTTTTACTCAGGCTCACCTCAAGGAATGGGTGAAACACTGACGAGAACGCTAAATACGACGTTTCTACCTTGCTCCCGTTCAGATCCTCTTCGTCATCTAATGCTCTTCCTTAGTGTGCCACACTGCTGCATCCTATACGGTCTCCATCACAGTGATTGCTTTCTGATGTCAGAGATTCTCATTTAAATGACATAGCATTTGAGTTTTTCTAGAATTTACACTTAATTTTATAGTTTTCATCAACTGACAAATGCTAAACTTCCGAGCTTTCCTGTCCTCGAAAAGTGTTGCCATTATCAAGAAAGGACACCTTTCCCCCGCTCACATTCTCATCTGTACCCCTTCCTTTGTGCCTCTGGAAGGCAGCATCTTTCTGATTACTTATATTTGCAAGTTGCGAATTCTGCACCAGTCTTCAGGTTGAGTTTTGGAATGAAGTAGCTGGAAGTGAGTTTGGAAACGTAGTTGAGAATAATGGAATTTGAAGATAATGGGAATAATTGGTAGATTTGAGTACGTGAGAATGCTTAAATACTGATGGCAGAAACAATAGAACAAGTTTAAAAATAAACATCAATATTTACAATATCTATAAAAGGCAAGTGAAAAGTAAAGATCTCTTGAAAAATAATAAGAGAATGATAGATACTACAGTGAAAATAATAAAGTTAAAGGACACTAGAAGGAAATTTACCAAAGGAATATAGGAACATAGGGGACAATTAAAGCTTATAGCCAAAAGAATGCTCATTTTAAAAAATGAGATGGAAAGCCTATAAAATTGTTCAATGCTTGAAATAATCTCCATCATTTATGAGGCTATTAAGAAATAGAGATTCTCACATACCATTAGCGGTACATATTGGAATACCCTTTTTCAGAAGCATCTTTGCATTACAAATATTTCAAAAGCAAATCTTGTGACTTATAAATTCAGTTTTAAACATTTCCTAGGAAATAATTGCTTAATTTTATGAAGATTCTGCTGTGTTGATGTCCCTTACAGTTCTTCTTCTAAATGGAAAAACAGCAGAATCAACATAAATAATGGCACTTTATGCAATGAAATATTATATAGCCCATTAAAATAAATATATCAATACATTGCTATAAAGATCCAATATATATTATAAAATGTTTAAATGTAGTCTATAAAGCAATGCTATAATCTTGTTTTTAAATGAAATATATATACATACATTTTTGAAACACAAAAGTATACAGGAATCTGAAAAAAAAAAAAATATGTGGGTCTATAACTGAATCACTTTGCTACATACCTGAAACTAACACAGCATTATAAATCAACTATACTTCAATTAAAAAAAAAAAAATTTGTGTGACAAAATACCAAAATGTTATTGGGGATTCTGCCTAGATAATGGGATTCTGGTTGAATTTTTTATCTGTTTTTTTAAGTTTTCTATATTAATACTGGATAATATTTGTGAAATATATTAGTATAGAAATATAACAAGTATTGAAAGGAATTTCCGTAGGAGAAAAACATTCTGTATGCCAACCAAATTATTTGGAGAAGTGAATATTAATTCTGTTGACTAACTTCTACTCTAACTACCATGCTGCTAAGTCGCTTCAGTCGTGTCCGACTCTGTGCGATCTCATAGACGGCAGCCCATCAGGCTCCCCCATCCCTGCGATTCTCCAGGCAAGAACACTGGAGTGGGTTGCCATTTCCTTCTCCAATGCATGACAGTGAAAAGTGAAAGTGAAGTTGTTCAGTCGTGTCCGACCCTCAGCAACCCCATGGACTGCAGCCTACGAGGCTCCTCCGTCCATGGGATTTTCCAGGCAGGAGTACTGGAGTGGGGTGCCATTGCCTAACTACTATAGTTTACAAATAATGACCTCCTGATGCTTTTAAAATATGTATGTGGTTTGACTAGGGGTAGATAGTTTCTAACATGAATACTGTACTTGGAAGACTTCCAGTTGAAAACAACATGCAGTTAACAAACTTTGAGGCAACATTTCCAAATTTCCCACAAAAATATTTGCAAATACCCTGAAAACTGCAAGTATGTAGAACACTACAAAACTGTGGTTTGCAAGAATGTACTTACTTATATAATTACTTAGGGAACTGTATTGAAAGATGAACTTAGTAGCCCTTCAAGCAATATCTGTTTGAAAATATGTCTTTTGTCCCCCTAAAAGGCCAACCAAGTGCCAGGGAAGACAGGACAGAAAAATGGGTAAAAGTAAGGACTCTGGAGTGAGGCAGTGCTTGTAAGGTTAGATCAAATGCATTGGAAGTTGCCATCTGGGTTTGTGCAACTTGCTGGAAATACCAGTGATATCCTTTTTTACAAAAAGAGGGGAGGGAAAAATTCAGAAGACCTTGAATATTTTCTATGTGCAGAAACAAAGGACAATCATCTTGCTAATCAAAAGTTAAAAACCAAAATACATATCTTTAAGGATTAGAGAAAAGGGCATAGATATGAGTAGCCTTAGGAATTTAAAATTGGAGGAACAATGTAGATAATTATGAGATGGCTTCCTTTTTGGCAGTTAATTTGGATACATTAATCATAATCAACTCTCTTTAATCAGAAATTGGGATTTCCTGAGGACTTTTCATTAATTGCAAACCAGAGCAGTAGGCAAATTATTCTTCACTGTAGATCAGAGTACTCCTTGGTGGGTTATGTTCATATCCCATAGAATTAAGTTCAAATAGAATTTTTACTGAATTTTGCTATCATATTACCACGTAGGCCCCATTAATTTATTATTGGTAATAGGAAACATATGTGTCCCTAAACTGGCATCCTCTGAAATGACAGCTAATGAGTGAAAGTGAGTTTTAGCAGGTACAGCTGAGAGTGTGTAGATACGTGGTTGAAGGGCTGATGTTTTATTCAGCATGGAAGCAGCTAAGCCCAGCACCATAGTCTCCTCCATTTTGTGCTGTCTTCTAATGACATTAAATCAGCTGCGATTGCTTTATATAATTTAATGTTTAGCTTTTCTAATTTTACTTTTATAATGAAATTGAAGTAGGGCTGTGTGCAGTCGTTTGGATTAAACTCCCCGTGCCAACAGCTACATTTTTTCCGTTAAAGAGCAGACCTTTTTGTTTAACTTTTGTAAGTGGTCTGATAACTTTATGTGAAAATTGTCTACCTCTTTTGTTGGAATTGGACCAAAAGTCCTGAAACGGCAAGTGAAATTGCTCATCATAAATGGAGAACTCCCAGAAAGAAAAGTTTAATTGTAATGTAATTATTTGAGTTAATGTTGGGTTTGATGATATATATTATATATATAAATGGATAATTACCCACCCTTTTGATATTTACATTTGGTAACTCATGTCCTTTATTGTGTAAGGCAGTTTCACCAGGGCAGGGTTTCCAGAATTACTCCTCACTTTCATCTTGAACCTCTTGAAAAATCCATGTGAGAGGTAGTCTTCTTCAGGCGGGACTCAGTAACCACAACTTCTTGCAGGTTCTGAAGCTGCTAAAACACACAATTTTGGCCAAGTTCTTTAACTCTGTAGGCCTCTTGTTTAGATTAACAAATGGTCATTATTGAGGGCATGGCAAATCACTCCAGTATTCTTGCCTAGATAATCCCCATGGACAGAGGAGCCTGGCATGCTGCAGTCCACAAGGTTGTGAAGAGCTGGACATGACTGAGCAACTAAGAACCATAGAGATGGCACTAATTGTAAAGAATCCACTTGCCAATGCAGGAGATACAAGAGACATGGGTTCAATTCCAGGTTGGGAGGATCCCCTAATAGGAAATAGCAACCCACTCCAGTATTCTTACCTGGAAAATTCCATGGACAGAGAACACTGGCAGGCTACAGTTCATGGGGCTACAGAGTCAGACATGACTGAGAGACTGAGCAAACACAATTATTATGTTATTACTGTTATTAAAATAACAGTGGCTAACATTTATTGGATACTTGCCATATGTCACCAGAACGCTGCAAGACCTCATTTAACCACCACAAGGTCTCCGTACGTGGTAAGAATTAGTTCCTCATTTTACTAATGAAGGCACTGAGGTACAGAGAGGGTTAGAAACTTGTCCAAGTTCTCATGACTAGTAGAGGACAGGGCCAGAAAATTACCTAAGGCCTAAATAGTAATAAAAGATGGTGAAAGGCTCCCTCAATTCTAAAATTCAGATTAGAATAGGAATCGTTTGCTGAATTATAGCTCTGAAGAAAGATAAGACTGTCTTTAGAAAAACATCATATGAAAATTATGCTTATGGAACAAACACATTACCAATAGTTCTAAAAGGTATCCTTATTCTAATAGCTTTATAATGATAGCTAATATAGTTTATTTTATAAACGTTTTTTTAAAAAAACTACTATTCAAAAGGAAGGTGACCTATAATTTCTCTATAAAATACAAGGCATTGTAATATTCAGTTCAGTTCAGTTTAGTCGCTCAGTCGTGTCCAATTCTTTGCAACCCCATGAATTGCAGCACGCCAGGCCTCCTGGTCCATCAGCAACTCCCGGAGTTCACTCAAACTCCGGTCCATCGAGTCAGTGATGCCATCCAGCCATCTCATCCTCTGTCGTCCCCTTCTCCTCCTGCCCCCAATCCCTCCCAGCATCAAAGTCTTTTCCAATGAGTCAACTCTTCGCATGAGGTGGCCAAAGTACTGGAGTTTCAGTTTTAGCATCATTCCTTCCAAAGAACACCCAGGACTGATCTCCTCTAGAATGGACTGGTTGGATCTCCTTGCAGTTCAAGGGACTTCTTAATTTTCAGTTGACCATTTTTAAGTCACGTTTACTTTTACCATCTATGCCCTTTATAGCTGTGCAATTGAAATCTTTGAAAAGTAATTTCGTTATTTCCACAGGCAGAAACAATGAAACTGTACTCATATTACTTTCAGTAGAGCATATACTCTAAAATGTTTTAGCCAGAGTAACAAAAATCAAGTCAACCCTAGTTACTATCAGTTTAGAAATCTGTTAAAATTTAGACTCTATTAAAAGCCAATTCAAGGATTTGAGTTTCTGGATAAATCATGACGGTCACTTACTAAACTTCTGAGAATAATGAAATGTTTCTGTAGTTTTCTTCACACCACGTTTGAGTTTACCCCCATGCCTTTGAAAAAAAGTGAAAGTCATTCAGTCATGTCCAACTCTTTGCAACCCCATGGACTGTAGCCTGACAGACTTCTATGTCCAGGGAATTCCACAGGCCAGAATACTGGTATGGGTAGCTGTTCCCTTCTCCAGGGGATCTTCCCAATCCAGGAATTGAACCTAGGTCTCCCACACTGCAGGCAGATTCTTTACCAAATGAGCCACTAGGGAAGCCCAAGAAGACTGGAGTGGGTAGCCTATCCCTTCTCCAGCTGACCCAGGAATCAAACTGGGGTGTCCTGCATTGCAGGTATATTCTTTACCAACTGAGCATAGCTTTGCTCACTCTAAACTTTAACTTGTAATATTTTCTTCTCCTCAGTAAACTCTCAAGTATCCATTTTTTTATGCTTTAAGACTCAATTTTGTTTCACCTTTTTCTAGAACATCTTCCTCTTGCCCCCACTAAAACACTCACACGCTCAGGAAAAAAAAAATGGTGCTTTGTTTTTTTTTTTCCTTGTTGGTTAACTATTTTCTTTTTTAAACTTTAAACTTTTTATTTTGTGTTGGGGTATAGCCAATTAACAATGTTGTGGTAGTTTCAGGGGAACAGCAAAGGCACTCAGCAATACATATACATGTAGCCACCCTCCCCTCAACCCCTATTCAGGCTAGCACATAACACTGGGCAGAGTTCCATGTACTATACAACAGGCCCTTGTTGGTTATCCATTTTAAATATGACAGTGTGTATAGGACCTTACCAATGTCCCTAATTATCCCTTCCCCCTCAGCAACCATAAGTTCAATTAAGTCTCTTTCTGTTTTGTAAGTTCATTTGTATCATTTCTGTTTAGATTCCACATGTAAGGGATGCCATACACTATTTCTCCTTCTTTGTCTGACTTCCTTTACTCAGTATGACACACTCTAGGCCCATCCATGTTGCTGCAAATGGTATTATTTCATTCTTTTTAATGGCTGAGTAATATTCCACTGTACATATGTACCACATCTTCTTTATCACAACTGGTGCTCTTTTATGGGCTCTCTATTGCTGTATGTACTACATTATAGTACAATCGTCTGCTAACGTATGTTTCTTCCTGACATGATAGTTTATTACTTGTCTCAAGCAGATTTTGTATGTAGAAAAAGAATCACAAATTCTCAGAGATGAACAATAATAACCATGTATCTCATATTTCTGAGTCACCTGGTAGTTGGTTGATCTCAACTGGCTCTACTGACCGGTTCCGCTTCAAGCTATGGGTCCAGCTGGGCTTGTCTTCTTGCTTAAGGCTGTATGTATACTACTCCTGAGGCCCAGGTTCTACTCATGGTGACAGAGGAAACTCAAGCCGCACTGACAAGCACATTTTGTGCTACTGTTCTACTGTTTTCATCACACCAGCTAACCTCCTTTGGGGCTTCCGTGGTGGCTTAGATGGTAAAGAATCTGCTTGCACTGCAGGAGATCTTCCTGGATCAAGAATATCCCCTGGAGAAGGGAATGGAAACCCACTCCAGTATTCTCGCCTGGAGAATTCCATGGACAGAGGAGCCTGGCTGGCTACAGTCCATAGGGTTGCAAAGCGTCAGACACAACTAAGTGACCCTTCCACTTGCAGGCTCCTTTTAGCAAAAGCAAGTCACAGGGACAAGCTCAGACTCAGAGGGACAGAGAAATATACTCCACCCCTATGGCCCATGACAAGGCTATCAATGCACAGAATCAGTTCAAGGGAGTGGAAAGTTATATCCAACAAGTAAAATACTATGGAATAAAAAACATCTCTTATTCATCTTTATTTGTATATCCAGTGCCTGGAACTGTACTTAATCACAGAGAGTACCCAAGATATGTTTGAAGGATAAATGCCTCTGATTTAGCAGTATCAGAGTGAGTCCCCACATGCATCCATTTATGAAGGATACTTCAAATCACATTAAAAGTGCCAAAGATTTGAAAGAGAGATGATGAACTGTTCATTTTAATTTACTGAGACATAAGACTTTTAATAGCTCCCCCCAAAAGCACAAAGATACAAATTTTCCCACAGTAAAATGCTAGGCTATAAAATTTTGACAAAGGAGCAGATAGCAGTAGTCTTAGAAACTCATTCATCTGTGTTTGTGGTGTATTGTTTCACAAATGGCTACAACAACCCCTCCTTTCTCATGTACCTTCTTGCAACTTGACTGTGTCCCTCCTGCCATCAAGGACTGGAGTCTGTTTCCTTTCTCCTTGAATCCATGACTTGTTTGACCAAAAGAATATGATGGAAGTGACCCAGTGTGATTATGAGTCAGTATCTTCAAAGGTCTTGAGATTTCTAATTTTGTCGCTTCGGAATTCTCTTTTCATGTAAAGAAACTTAGGCAAGGCAACTAAAAATGAAAGACTATGTAAAGAGAGACAAGACATTTGGTGGAGAAGCCCTGCTGACATTCAGCACCAAGGTCCCAGAAATGTAGGTGAGGCCGTCTTGAATCCTTCATTCCCAGTTGGCCACCTCAGTCAACACTGGGTAAGATGAGATAAACCATTCCACTGAGCTCTGCCTGAAATTTCTGATCCACAGATTCATGAGTAATAAAATGATCCTTGTTTTAAATCACTACGTTTTTAGGGCTTATAGCAGGCAATAGATATCTAAGAGTGTTTAAAACTGCTCTTGAGAGAAAAGAAAATTGATACTGCAAACTCTGAAATAAACCAACTGGAATTGTTTTACAAATAACTGTTACAAAATTGTTTCATCTGAAAAAAAGTACATTTTGTGTTAGCATATAAAGAAAATAAGCACAGAATTGTTCAGAAAGAAAGAAAGCAGACCTCCCACTACTTCTTGTCTAAACGTGAATGTATGGATATAAATATTATTCAGTTTAACTTTGTTAGAAAAATCAGCAAGCTGTCACAGCATTTTAAACATTAACAAGTGTGGTACAAATGATATACTTGACTATATTACAATTTTAAATGTCTCTGCTTTTATCTAAATAATCTTTGTACCATTAAAAAATATCTCCAGTTTCTATAAACACTTAAAAATTAAACACTTAACTTCATGTAAAAATAGTAATCCATAAGTAAGATATTAGAAATACTCAATTCCTAGCAAAAATTCAACTGGCTATTTTTGGAAAAGGTCCACTTATAAACAAAATAAACTGATCTTATGAAAGGTGCGATTTCAAGTTAAGGAGAGGTAACTTCTTTTTTCCATCTGAGTGAGATGAAAATGCACTCATGTGGATGCCAAACTTCTTTAAAGCTTGTGTAATGAATGTAAAAGTAAACACATTTCAAGTCTGAATTCAATTCCAACTGAATATATTACAGGGCAAGTATGTCACATCCAATATTGAGGGAAACATGAAGCTTCTTAGGAAGTGTAAACATTTCCACTTTAGCAAGTCTAATCTGATTCATCATCATTGGTGAGTACCAAGAAAAAAAAAAAGCAATAGTTTGGAAAGATTTCAAAGATCATTAAAAGTGACAGAAAAAAGTGCTAGTGCTATTAATAAGTGCTATTAATTTTTCATTTTGACTATAGGATTAACAACAGGAGATCATTTTAATTAAGGTTACACTCATTTCACATTATATTTCCTAACGCTTTATTGTTATTAGCTTCTGGCAACATCCTAAAGAGAATCTCTATCAATTGTGATCCTTCTTTCTGAGGAAAAATGACACTGTTTATGATGACTATAGAAGAAGTGATGGGAGCCATGGAGGGAAGACGCAGAACCAAGAGTCATTCCACGCTCAGAATTCTTATGACTCTGTGATAGTCCCCTACACCTGCTTTTTCAGGGCATGTTTTATTTTGGCTTTTCCCTTTGAACGCTATAGACAATTCAAAGTTTTGCTCAGATAGATCCACTCATCTTTGGATATTATGCATTAGCTTCCCTATCTGCTACTTATTTCCCTGCAAGCCACAGTTGCGGCATGTTATTTGAATGGTGCATTACTGCATCCTCAAACCATTGTTCCAGATCAGCATTCTGGAAGCTTATGGCTGTTTATGCCTGATCCTTTCCCAGGTCCATTTCAGTCAAGAATGACATGAATTGTGCCATAAACTTGCATTCAAGATCCTGTCTCATTTCTGCACTAATAAGATGAGATCAGCTTGAACATGCTGCTTAACTCTCACTAGGCCTCTTGTCTCTTATCAACTCTGAAAGTTGTCATCTTTGCTGTGTTTGGTTCTCCATACTTCTGGACACATGATGGATCCTACTTCCTTCCTTGTTTATATCAAATATGGCCAGCTGACTGGTTTGGGCCAATAAAATATAAGTAGAACTGGCATGTAGCACTTTGGAGCAGAAATTCTAAGTGTCAGTGAGCAAGTTGCCGTGTTTCCTTTCTAACATGGCAATTATGAAAGTATTATTGAAATGAAGCCTCTATCTGCCTGTATCTCTCAGTGATTAGAATGAGCAGAGCTCCTGGTCAATAAGGATGGACATGCACCATTTATTATTTTAAGCCACTGAGATTCGAGGGTTGTTTGCAGTGCAGCATAATCTAGTCTTTGGTGTCTTGCTCAAACAGCTTTCACAATGTTTATTAGGGAACATTTTCACAAAAGTGTCTTCTGATCTCATGATACAAGATGTCTCAAATGTTCAACACACCTCTCCCAAGTACAGTGCCGCAAAGCAGGTGGCATATAAAAAAACCACACTCATCGGGGCAGAGATAAAGAGGGCGCCCTATGAGCAAGGAGAGGAAATTCACTTTGATCCATATAAAATAGCCAGAATTCTAGCAATCTTAGAGGAGAAAGCAGTCATCTCTAACAATTCATAAAAGTAATAAAGGCTGTCTTTTGAGTAAGTCCACTATCAGAGGCTAAGAGCCAGAGTCCAAGTATCTAACTGTAGTTAGATACTATATCATAGTACAGAAGGGAATGAAAGAAGACCACTTCAGAAGCCAGAAGTGAATCAAAAGAATAAAAAGAACAGGTTTTCCAAAAAGACCAACATCAAATTTTAGAAAACAATGCTCACATATCTTAATAAATTTGAAATTTTGTCAGAATCCTGCAGTATATTAATTATAGTTGTTGTTCACAATCAGACTTCATTCTGTCACCTAATGTAAGATCTCTTTTGCAATCTTTAAATAGTCACAAATTAAAGAAACACTGTAGTTACTATACACGCTATCAGACACCTACCTTGAATGGGATATGTACACTTTCTAGTGATTAAGTCAAGGTCACAATGCCCAGAGTAAGCAAATTAGAAAAGCAGCACCAGGTACACTCAATTGCTCTACCCATTTCCAGCTGTGTGGTACACTGGACCCATTTCTGTCTGTGTGATATTCACAGGGTTCCACATCCTTGAATACAATAAATTGTGGACCAAAAATATTCAGAAAATAAATTTCCAGAAAGCTCCAAAATGCAAAATTTGCATTTGCCATTGCCATGCAAAGGCAACTATTTACACAGCATTTACATCGTATTTACAACTATTTACATATCATTTACATTGTATCAGGTATTATAAGTAACCTGGATGTAATTTAAAGTATATAGGAGGATGTGCATAGGTTATATGCTAATACTGCCCTTGAGCACCCACAGATTTTGGTATCCACAGAGATCCTACAACCAATCCCTTGAAAGCACTCAAGTCTGACTGTATATTTCACAAAGTAGAGAGTCTCTAAAACACTTAACAAAGTAGAATGAAATCTAGATCTCACTAATGAACTATTCCTGAAGCAAAATATATTAGGAACCTTATCTCACAGATAGGTATATATAAATATATGTTTATTTATTTGTTTATGATTGTTTTAGTTTGGTCTATTGTCTAATAGCTACTGGTTACCATGTCCTGCTGTTTCCTAGCCTCAAAACCTGTACTCACTTGAAATGTTAGTCTTGTAATTTTAAAAAGCAGTGGTATATTATGACACAGAATAATTTCAGTCAACTCTACTTAAGAAATAAATTTGCAATTCTGTTTTGTGGAGTCTTTTAAATCAAGGTCTACTGGTATCTGTCTAGAAAGTGGTCATTATTGCTTTTCATTCAAAATAATTGCTATCATTTACTGAGTATGTTACTATGTCTATGTTCAAATGGCTAAAAAACAATAAGGCTCTGATATTTAAGGACTTTTTAACAACAAAAACTGTATTCTTTTCCTTATAATACACTGTATCTATTTAATTAAAGTAATTTAAAAATTGCCTTATAAATGATTATTTCTCATAGTCCCTCCTTATGCTTAACTAATTCTAACTGTTGCAGTAGATTGTGTTTTTCTGTCCTTGGTTTTATGCTTTTTTTACTTGTAGCTTTCATTTTTGGTTTAGTCAACAATAACTTTTTAAATATCTACTTATCTAATCTCAAGATGGTCACTGGTCTCAATGATTTTAGAATCTGGTGGGAATAAAAGACACTATCTAGTAAAGAGAAAATGCAGGCTTCCTTCACTATTTTCTGAGTGTGTGTGATTTTTAGAGACATCCACTTTTGTTTCCATCACTTCATGGGAAATAGATGGGGAAACAATGGAAACAGTGTCAGACTTTATTTTGGGGGGCTCCAAAGTCACTGCAGATGGTGACTGCAGCCATGAAATTAAAAGATGCTTACTCCTTGGAAGGAAAGTTATGACCAACCTAGATAGCGTATTCAAAACCAGAGACATTACTTTGCCAACAAAGGTCCGTCTAGTCAAGGCTATGGTTTTTCCTGTGGTCATGTACGGATGTGAGAGTTGGACTGTGAAGAAGGCTGAGCACCAAAGAATTGATGCTTTTGAACTGTGGTGTTGGAGAAGACTCTTGAGAGTCCCTTGGACTGCAAGGAGATCCAACCAGTCCATTCTGAAGGAGATCAGCCCTGGGATTTCTTTGGAGGAAATGATGCTGAAGCTGAAACTCCAGTACTTTGGCCACCTCATGCGAAGAGCTGACTCATGGGAAAAGACTCTGATGCTGGGAGGGATTGGGGGCAGGAGGAGAAGGGGACGACAGAGGATGAGATGGCTGGATGGCATGACTGACTCAATGGACGGGAGTCTGAGTGAACTCCGGGAGTTTGTGATGGACAGGGAGGCCTGGCGTGCTGCAATTCATGGGGTAGCAAAGAGTTGGACACAACTGAGCGACTGAACTGAACTTTTGTTTTCATAAAACTATGAGACCAGTGGAGTCTCTGAAAGTTAGGGGACCAAGTGGAGGGATTCACCACTACTGGGTGAATTTCCAGGATTCTAGGACTCCCATATACCATGAAGAAGTTGTAGTAGAGAGAGTATAAGTAGAGAGTAGATGTGACGTTCTACTTGTAGGTGAAACTCTACATATTTTGACTCCTAATACAGAACTGAATATAAATGTCTTTTCCATTTGTAAAGGGGAGAGCACTGGGAGTTTTTTTACTGTGGCTTTCCACAGCTAAAAAGAAAACTGTTTTAAAAAATCATGCAAGAGAAAAGTAATGTTTCAAACAGGATTAAAATGAGTTATGTCTGTGAGGGCAGTGACTAATAAATTTTACACCTCAATGAAACATGTAATCTCTCATTTTTATATGGGTGTCTAGTATATGATTTTGAAGGTTCTCAGAACACATCTTCAATATTCTCTGAAGTCTTTTTGAGGTTTTTTTTTTTTTTAAGCTGATGAAAGAAGTGGAGACAGGGAAAATGAGCGCATGAAGTTCAAGGGTTACAGAATGAAGCACGCTCTATCAAGTGTCTCTATAATGATAAACGGGACTGGGAGGCAATGAAATCTCATTGATTGTCCCTGTTTAAACCATATTTGTAATAGGACTGGTTTTAAGCTTCCTGTTTATAGTAGACATTGAAAATGGTGATCAGTATAGGAAAAAAAAAAAAACAACAATCAGGACGGGGAGAAGTCCAAAGACTATGTCCATGGTGGAATAGCTGATGAACTGAATATCATTCATATTTAGAGAAACTGAATGAAGCCTTTCAGGTGGAATGGGCAGGAAAACTTCATCTGTATTTTTCCAGATTAGTCTATATTTCAACGTGTAGAAAATACAAAGAGACAAAGATCTGAATAAGAATGTGAAAACACAACTGTTTAACAATGAGAAAAACTTCCTATTAGGCAGTGAATTTCACCTTACTTAGCATAATATATTTTATAAAGTGTCCAGTTAAGTGGCCCTTCACTTAGGGTATAAAATACTTATGGTATGTTATTATATTCTATTTTTTTTAATTGGGGGAAATTGTTTTATAATGTTGTGTTGGTTTCTGCCATTCAGCAACGTGAAACAGCTATACGTATACATATGTCCGCTCCCTAATGAACTTTCCTCTCACCTCCCACCCCATCCCACCCCTCTAGGTTGTTACAGAGCACTGGATTTTAGCTCCCTGCATCATACAGCAAATTTCCACAGGCTATCTAATTTTATACATGGTAATGTGTATATTTCAATGCTGCTGCTGCTGCTGTTAAGTTGCTTCAGTCGTGTCCAACTCTGTGCAACCCCAGAGACGGCAGCCCACTAGGCTCCCCCGTCCCTGGGAT
>NW_011494890.1:1258249-1270423 GCF_000754665.1 Bison bison bison
GGTTGCCATTGCCTTCTCCAATGCATGAAAGTGAAAAGTGAAAGTGAAGTCGCTCAGTCACGTGCAACTCCTAGCGACCCCATGGACTGCAGCCTTCCAGGATCCTCCATCCGTGGGATTTGCCAGGCAACAGTGCTGGAGCGGGGCGCCATTGCCTTCTCCAATGTTTCAATGCTACTCTCTCAATTTGTCCCACCCTTTCCTTCCCACACTGTGTCCACAAGTTTGTTCTCTACATCTGCGTCTCTATTTGGACCATGTAAATAGGTTCATCAAGGACTTCCTTATACCTCAGATGGTAAAGAAACTGCCTGCAATGCAAGAGACCTGGGTTTGATCCCTTGGTTGGGAAGATCCTCTGGAGAAGGGAATGACAATCCATGCCAGTATTTTTGCCTGGAAAATCCCAAGGACAGAGGAGCCTGGTGGGCTACAGTCTGTGGGGTTGCAAAAAGTCAGACACGACTGAGCAGCTAACACTAACTAAATAGGTTCATTAGTACCATTTTTCTAGATTCCATATATATGTGTTAATGTACCATATTTGTTTTTCTCTTGCTGACTTACTTCACTCTATAACAGGATCTAGGTCCATCCACCTTGCTATCACTGAGTCAAATTCATTCCTTTTTATGACTGAGTAATATTCCATTGTGTAAATGTACCACAGCTTCTTTATCCACCCATCTATCAGTGGGCATTTAGGTTGCTTCCATGTCCTTGCTATTGTAAACAGTGCTGAGCGAACATTGAGGCACATGTGTCTTTTGAACTATGGTTTTCTCAGGGTATACGCTCAGCAGTGGGATTGCTGAGTCATATGGTAGTTTTATTCCCAGGTTTTTAAGAAATGTCCGTACAGTTCTCCATAGTGGCTGTATCAATTTGCATTGCCACCAACTGTGCAAGAGGATTCCTTTTTTTCCACATCGTCTATAGCATTTGCTGTTTGTAGATTATTTGATGATGGCCATTCTGCCCAGTGTGAGGCGATTCCTCATTGTAGCTTTGATTTGCATTTCTCTAACTATAAGAAATGTTGAACATTTTTTCCATGTGTTTATTGGCCATCTTTATGTCTTCTTTGGAGAAGTGTCTGTTTAGGCCATCTGCCCATTTTTTGATTGGGTTGTTTGTTTTTGTAATATTGAGCTGCATGAACTCTTTGTATACTTTGGAGATTAATCCTTTGTTAGTTGCTTCATTTGCAATTATTTCCTCCCATTCTGAAGATTTTCTTTTCATCTTGTTTAAGGTTTCCTTTTCTTTGCAAAAGCTTTTACATTTACCTAGGAATAAACCTACCTAAGGAGACAAAATATCTGCATACAGAAAACTAAAGGACACTCATGAAAGAAAGTAAACGTGACACAAACAGATAGAGAAATGTATCATGTTCTTGGATTGGAAGAATCAAGATTGTGAAAATGACTGTATTACAAAACACAATCTACAGATTCAATGGAATCCCTGCAAAATTGCCAATGGCACTTTTCACAGAACTAGAACAAAACATTTCACAGTTTGTATGGAAACAGAAAAGATCCCCAAAAGCCAAAGCAATCTTGAGAAAGAAAAATGGAGCTGGAGGAATCAAACCTCCTGACTTCAGACTATACTACAATGCTATAGTCATCAAGACAGCATAGTACTGGCACAGAAACAGAAATATAGGCCAATGGAACAAGCTAGAAAGCCCAGAGATTAATCCACACATCTATGGGCACCTTATCTTTAATTAAGCAGGAAAGAATATACAATGGAGAAAAGACAATAAGTGGGAAAACTGGATAGCTATGTATAAAAGAATGAAATTAGAACAAGTCATACATAACATCATACACAAAAATAAACTCAAAATGGATTAAAGATCTAAATGTAAGACCAGAGACTTTAAAACTCTTGGATGAAACTGTTCATAGGCAGAACATTCTTTGACATAAATTGCAGCAATATCATCTATGACCCACCTCCTAGAGTAATGGAAATAAAAACAAAAATAAGCAAATGGGGACTAATTAAATTCATTAACTTTTAAAACATTTTATTGCACACATACAGGGGACTATGCTTGTCTATTGCATGAAGACAAAGAACTAGGCAGGAGGAGAAGAGGACGAGATGGTTGGATGGCATCACCAACTCAATGCACATGAGTTTCAGCAAGCTCCAGGAGATTGCAAAGGACACTTTGACATCAAAATTATTATTACATCTATACAGAAATCTGTTGCATTTCTGTATGCTAACAATAATCATAAGGAGAAATTAAGAAAATAATCCCATTTACCATTGCATCAAAAAGAATTAAAATACCTAGCAAAATAAACCTACATAAGGAGGCAAAAGATCTGTGCTCTGAAAACTATAAGACCCTGATGAAAGAAATTAAACAACACGAACAGATGGATGGAAAGACACACTGTGTTCTTGGATTGAAAGAATCAGTAGTGTTAAAATGACCATACTACCCAAGGTAATCTACAGATTCTGTGCAATCACTATCAAATTACCAGTGGAGTGGGGTATTTCATAGAACTAAAACAAATAATTTTTAAATTTGTGTGGAAAGAGAAAAAAACCCAAAGAGCAAAATAATTCTGAGAAAGGACAGAACTGGACAAATCATGTTCCTTGACTTCAAACTATACCACAAATCTATAGCAATAAAAACAGTATGGACTCTCACAAAAAATAACACGTAGATCAACGGAACAGAATAAAGAGCCCAGAAATAAGTACACACACTTATGGTCAATTAATCTATGACAAAGGAAGCAAGAATATACAATGGGGAAAAAAGCAGTCTCTTAAACAAGTGGGGCTGAGAAATTGAACAACCACATGGAAAAGAATAGCATTAGAACATTCTCTAACACGGTATACAAAAATAATCTCAAGATGGATCAATGCAATGCTCATCAAAATGTCAGCTGCCCTTTTTGCAAACTTTGGAAGACAATCTTAAATTCCCATGGATGTAAGGAACCAAGAATAGGCAAAGCAATCTCTAAAAGGAAGGACAAATGAGTACTCACACTAATACAATGGCATAAAGAGACACATACAGATCAATGGAATGGAATTGTGAATCCAGAAATACACGATTCCATTTATGGTCAAGTAACTTTCACAAGGGTGCCAAAGTAATTCACTGCAAAAAAGAAAAAAAAAAAAAAACCATGCTGGACTAATTTAATATCTACATGCATAAGAATTAAGTTTGACCCTTACCTCATACTATTTATAGACAATTCAAAGTAAGTCATGGAGTTAAATATAAGAACTGAAAGCAAAAAACTCTTAGAAGTAAACATAGGAGTAAATCTGTAACCTTGGATTAGGCCATGATTTCCTACATAAGACATCAAAAACACAAGCAACAATAAATAGATAGACTGCACTTTATCAAAATAAAACTTTCATGCTACAAAGGCCACCACTAAAAAGGTAGAAAAAGCCACAGAATGAGAGTAATATTTAGAGACTATATATTTCCTAAGGGATGTGTATTCAGAATATTTAAAGAATTCTTACAACTCAACAGCAAAAAAACAACATAATTTAAAAATAGATGAAGAATTTCAAAAAATATTTCTCAACATACAAATGACCAATAAGCACATGAAAAGATATTCAACACCATTAATCATAAGAGAAATGCAAATCAAAGCCACAATGAGATATCAATCCATGTACACTAGGATAATTATAATAAACAAGACAGATAGTAACAAGGGTTAGTAGGGATTTGGAATAATTAGAATCTTCATAGGATGCTCGTAGAAATTTAAAGTTATGCAACCACTTTGAAAAATAGTTAAGTAACTCTTCAAAAAAGTGGTACATAAAGTTACCACTTGACCCAGCAATTCCACTCCTAAGTATATAATCAAGAGACTTGAAAATATATGCCTACAAGAAAATGTGCCCAAGAATGTCAAAGAAGCATTATTCATAATACCCAAAAAGTACAAAGAATCTAAATGTCCACCAACTGATAAACAGATAAATAAAAATGTATCAGGTCCACACAATGGAATAGTATTCAGCCACAGAAAGGAATCAAATACTGACACACGCCACAATGTGGATGACCTTGAAAACTTTATGCTAAGTAAAATAAGCCAAACACAGAAGGCCATGTATTGCGTGATTCCATTTATATGAATGCAGAGTAGGTAAATCCATATAGATAGAAGGCAGATTGGTGGTTGCCAAGGGCTGAAGGGACTCAGAATGGTAAAGAATCCACGTGCAAATCGGGAGATGTGGATTTGATCCCTGGGTTGGGAAGATCCGCTGGAGGAGGGCATGGCAACCCACTCCAATATTCTTGCCTGGAGAATCCCATGGACAGAGGTGCCTGGCAGGCTACCCATGCAGTCACAAAGAGTTGAACGTGACTGAGTGATTAAGACTGTACTGGGACTGGAGGATCAGAGAGAACAGAGAAAATAGCTATTGGGTATGGGCTTTTCCTCTTTTCCGGTATTCTTGCCTGGAAAATCCCATGGATGCAGGAACCTGGCAGGCTACAGTCCATGGGGTCACAAAGAGTCGGACACGACTCAGTGACTTCACTCTTCTCTTTAGGGTGATACGAATATTCTAAAATTAGTGATGATGGTTGCACAACTCTGTAAACTTTTAATTTAAAACTTTAAAAGGATGAATCCTGCAAGTACAGTAAAATAATTTACCTATTTTTGCAGACCCTATTCATAGGATAAAAAAAATTAAGATTGCCTTTTACTTTTGAAACATTTATATTTGATGAAGTTGCTGTCTTGAGTTTAGTATTGATATTGTGAAAATGAATGCAATTTGGATTTCACATTTCTTAATGTTTGTTCTTATTTCACAAATGGATAATTAAGGAATTATGCGTCATAAAGAAGGAACCTAAGTGAGCTATATTATGGGTATGCTGTCTTTGCTCACACATTTGGGTAGCTTCTGGAATATAGGACTTATTCACGTTTTGCTTCCTAATCTTTCTGTTGTACAGGGCCAGATCTCCTCTTAGCCACTTGATTGTTTTTATGTGAAGCACATCTTACTATCGCCTTATTTTGGTTGCTTTTGTTCACAAGAATTGTTAATATGAGAATGTGTATCCACCTTAATAAAGAAGTAAAAAAAAAAATAAATAAAAATAAAAGGATGAATTTTATTTGTGAATTATATCTCTATAGAGCATTATAAAAATATGTTTAATAAATAAAGACAGTAAATTCCTCAAAAATAAATGCCCTAAATTATTAGATAAAAGACAAATAAGCTCAGAAATACACTATCCTTATGCTTAGCCCACATTAATAACCATTCCATTATGCACAGCCATTTCTAAGTAGTAAATTGAAAAAGATGTACTCTATCCCTAAGTTTCTTATATTTGATAATTTAGTGTAAGGAGACTCTGCAGGTTTGTACTTTATTATATAGAACAATTTCTGTATGAAGAAGAACAGACCCCAGGGGCTTTAATGTGAAATTGGGAAGAAAAAAAAAGAGAGCTAACTCTCCAAATACTCAGCCTGAGGATGATGACTGCAGTGTGCATAAGCAAGCAGTTCTCAGCTTAAAATATATACATAGATATTCTCTCCAGTGTGTGCGATTGCTCTTGGTTGACCCAGTCCTCTGTCCCTGCCGTACTCACCAGAACCCCACCTTTCAATACTCTGCATGTTACCAACCTTAGCAAACAAAATCTCCGTCATCTAACCCTTCTACATTCTGCCTCATGAAAGTATCTCCAAGATTCCAAAGGAACTGATTGTGTCCCATAATCAAGTCAATCAACAGGTCAAGAAGTAGAAACGAGTGAGTTTTCTAATGAAGGTTTCCCAGATGTTAAATTTGTAAGGCACAGATTTCTACAATTCTACAGAACAGAAAACACAGATAGGAATGAGAGTGGTGAATAGGGAGATCATTCAAAGATTCAAAGGCCTTTGCCAGATATTTATTACATATTTATTCTACCCAGGATGCCAAAGAAGCACAGGTGTCCTTATAAATAAAGCAAACCTAGAAACATTCACTTTCAGAGCTAGAAGAGATCTTATAAATCATCTAAATCAACCCCCTTATTTTATGATGTAGAATACTGCAGAGTTGAGAAGAAAACAGATATGATTAGTTCACACAGGGAACTGCAGATGGGGAACTTGAAGGCAGGTTTCTCCATTTATGGACCAGTCGTCTCTTGACAGATTTAGTTTCACCTCTTCAGAGCAACAGCAAATTGTTTGAAAAGGTTGTCCCATCTCTTTTAACAAAGCAAAGTGTGAGCCCTTTATGTAAAGTCCACATGAAAAAGTTTACATTACTCCTCTTGGGCCCCTAAATTGCTCAGAAACAACCCCAGCACCACAAAAATCTATTTTCTAATTAGTCTCAGATTATCCTTTAATGTAATACTATGGAGGTAGGTTAACTGTCTCAAAGATTTAACTTACTAGGGAGTGTCACAGAGTGAAGTAAGTCAAAGAGAAAAACAAATATTGTATGTTAATACATATATGTGGAATCTAGAAAAATGGTACCAATGAATCTATTTGCAGGGCATGAATAGAGGCTCAGAGAACAGACCTGTGGGCACAGCAAGGGGAAGGGCAGGGTGGGACGAGTTGAGAGAGTAGCATTGAAACATATATATTATATGTTATATATATATATAACCTTATGTAAAACAGATAGCCAGTAGGAAGTTGCTGTATAACCCAAGGAGCTCAACACAGTGCTTTGTGACAAACTAGAGGAGTCAGATGGGGTAGGGTATGAGAAAGAGGTTTAACAAGGAAGGGACATATGTATACTTATGGCTGATTCATGTCATTGTACGGCAGAAACCAACACAACATTGTAAAGCAATTACCCTCCAATTGAAAATAAATTTTAAAAAACTATTTAAAAAAGAAAGATGGTATAGATGATCTTATTTGCAAAGCAGAAATGCAGACACAGAGGTAGAGAACAAATATATGGATTCCAAGTGAAAAAGAGCGCAATGGGAGCAATTGGGATACTGGGAGTGACACGTATGCACTATTGATTGTGTTGTTGTTGTTCAGTCACTAAGCCGTGTCTGACTCTTTGCAACCCCGTAGACTGTAGCCCACCAAGCTCCTCTGTCCATTCCCAGGCAAGAACACTAAAGTGGGTTGCCATTTCCCTCTTCAGAGAATCTTCCCAACCCATGGATGGAACCCATGTTTCTTGCATTGGCAGGTGGATTCTTTACCACTGAGCTACCAGGGAAGCCCCCCACTATTGATTCTAGTATAAAGAGATAACTAATGAGAACCTAGCACAGGAAGCTCTGCTCAATGCACTGTGGTGACCTGAATGGGAAAGAAGTCCAGAAGGGAGGGGATACGTGTATATGTATGGCTGATTCATTTTGCTGTACAGTAGAAACTGACAAAAATAAAGCAACAAAACCCCACTCACTTAGTAATATCCTTTATCTAGAAACCAAAAATTCAACCATATAGAGGACCCAAGAGAATAGTTTTCTCACCAATATTCCCTCCAGCTTTTCTCTTCTGCTCCTCTTTGATGTTTTAAAGGTCTTTCGACTTCCCTCTTGCCTTATTTTCATCTCTCTGCTCAAACATCCAAATACATAGCAGAAAGGGCAGGACTGAGACAGAGGTTAGAAGACTGATTGTTTTTCCCTTTGCCCATCTTAAAGAATCTCCCTATTTTCCATGCCCCAAATACATAAACAAGCTTCCTCACTGCCTGATCTGTTAGTTCCATCCTCACTTATTTTAGGCTGTCAGCACACTGTAGAGAGATACAGTCCTCTCACAATTTTTCATGAAACAAAAATCTGGTATTGGGAGTGGGCAGGACTGCATTCTGATCATCAATTATAACACTAGTATTTTGGTTTTCTTTTTTAATTTCAAACAAACTGCAGTTTGGAAAAGCAATGTTTTTTGTTTATCATGTCAAGTTCTTATGAAAGTATTTGAGTTGGATTTCATCCAAAATCTATAACTCACCATGTAATGCATAATTTTGCTGTCATATGGCTGCAAATTTTGACACTTATTTTGCCAAAAATCATAGGTATGAATATGAAAGAGGCCCCCTCTGAGATTTATTGCTGAGTGTCCCACTAGTTCCCCCTCCTTTCTTTCATTGTCAAAGCTCAGCCATCCATTGTTTCATCAAGCAGATTTTCTTGCCCTTTGTTTGTGCACAAACTCATTTAAAAATCACCTTTTTAAAAGTCCGTATGTTAATTTATTTTAATTGTTAATTTTTAAAATGTTAGTTTTTGAATCCTTTAAGTGCCTTTCATAGCAAAAATAAATGTATACAATTTTAGTTCCCTCAAAATGTCCAAAGTTGTGAATATTAACTGTGAAACTTTTATTATTTCAATTTTATGTTAATAAAACCTTCCCATCATATTTTGCTTCAAATTACTTTGTTTCAGGCTTATGAGGCACTAATTAAAGAAAATGGATACTTTTTTAACCTGCGAATTATTAAAATTTAAGTAACTCCAAAATTCAGCATTTTCTGGGTTAAATTAGTGCACTACTTCAGTATCTGCAATTCAAATAAGTCCTCTGAGAAATTGGCCTCCATAACCAGTGACGTGCTGCTGTACCGAACAGATCTCCAAAATATCCTAACAGATTTCTTTCTTTCAGCGTAGAATTGTTTCCATCTGGTACTTAGATATTAAACCTGGAATATGTAAAGTCTCTCCCCTCTCACCCTGTTTGACTTCCAAATGCTGGCAAATAATTTGCATTGTCAATGAATTGAGGATTAGAATTGTGAATTTAACTGCTTCGTTTTAGGAGGCCAATTTAAAATGACATAAAGTAGTGGATTCTTCTCTTAAATTTTGAGACATGGAGAAACTTAAAATGTTGTTTGTAAATATTCTCATTCAAAGCTGTTTAGCTTGAAAAGAATAAAACTTTTCTTAATTTTTCCCAAGTTCAAGATATTGAAAAAAATTTATGAACAGTTTTAGAGGTTAGCTTTTATACATATATACTTATAACTGAATATGAACTTCTAAAAAGACATGTGTGTATAATTAGGTAGATAAGTAAATAGATATTTAAATGTGTGCATGTGAGTGTCAGTCGCTCAGTTGCATCCGACTCTTTGCGACCCCATGGACTATAGCCTGCCAGGCTCCTCTGTCCATGGAAATCTCCAGGCAAGAATACTCGAGTGGGTTGCCATTTCCTTCTGTGTGCATGTAGAATTTTCCAAGATCCTAGTTCACTGACAATGATTTCTTCATGAGAAATTTAAAGATCCTTCACTGTAATAGAAAATGTCTGACTTTTAAGACTGGCAACATTTTTCATAGCATCTTAATTGGAAAGCAGAGAGTTACTTCTAAGAAACATAATTGCTTCCAGAAATGTTTAAACCACTAGGGGAATGTTTATATGAAGTGAGCAATAGTGGAAAGGAGTGAATAAACCAATTCTGTGCACACTGCAGTGTAAAAGCCTGGGAGCACACACGTAGAGATTTATAAGAGAACCACGTGCAGAACACAATCATTATGCTCAATCTCTTTCTTCTTTTCACGGGTCCTGAAACTTCTACTCATGTCTCAGCCTTGCAATGGATCTCACATGCTTTCCAGAGCAAACAGGCATCCAGAAATCTTGTCCAAACCTTCACACGACATGCCTGTCCTCCTCGCACCATTCTTTTCTTTTTGATGTCCCATCACACTTTCTTCACATTGTCTCTTATTTAATTGCTTCTTTTGATCTTTCTCTTAAATTTGATCTGCCTTGATCTTCTGGAATATTCCCTAATGCTCTGAAGTTAAAAACTGCACATTTTTCCATTTCATGTCCATTTCATGGCTTATTAAAAATAACTATGAGTTTCTACATAGCACATGAGACTCCTTGCCATCTCTGTTCACTGTACTCACAATTAACTTTAAAAAAAAAGAGTTTTAAGAGACTCACAGGAAAGGAATTGGCACAACTTTCAGGAGGATAGCTAAGAATGTTTTGCTGATAAGCATGTAATCACTTAACTGATTCTAATGAACATTTGTGGGAATCTTTAAAAGCATGTTCGTTCAGCTAGATCTCAGCAGGACCCATCATCTTGACCCCCAAATCTCCAAAACAAAATATTCATTAAAATGAGTGAGAATTTTCCATAAAGCTTCAAGAGGTCATGGAATGAATTTTTATAGTTGCCTGCCATGCAAAATATTATAGTATACATTTAAAGCTAATATTGGAATGAGACAAATCTCCCAGGACAAGCATTCTCAAAATATTGTATATGCCTTAAACTAAAAACTGAAAAAGACCCAAAACACCCATTGCAGTTGGCAACATGTGAATATTATAGAAAACCACAATGTGTTCTGGCTGAAAGCAGCAAAAACAAAATAGCTATGCTGAGAAGTGACTGATGTGATTGCCGTGTCTTTTCATCCATTCAGAAAACAGAAAGGAAAATGTAATTTCATCTGATGAAATGTTGCATTGACTTTTGTCTCCTCGTTCCTTCCTCTCTCCTATCTGCCCTCCACTCCACCCCAATCCCCTGAAGTTCTTCCATTTGTATCAGAGCAGCACAAACTCAGAGAAGGGGTGGAGTCTGATATTTCGGGTGGTCTTAGCAAAGCTTTAGTCTTTGGCTAACCTCTCCTTAGATTGGTAAGCAGCCAAGAATTTCCAATATTAGGGAGAGCCACTTGGTAAAGCTGTATATGCATGTCAGGGTACATGTCAGTATATTTGCTCTGATATAATAAGCAAAACTGAACAACAACAGGGCCTCAGCAGCCAAAGTAACATTTTTCCCAAACTTAAAACATATCCTCGTGTAAGTTATGATTCTTATTTGGTTTCAGTGTTCATTTATTTCAGTTTATTGTTTAACATCTCCCACTAACTGAGCCAGGAAACCATGGCAGGACCTCAAAAAAATAACTCCATCCCCACATTTATTTTTCTATTTGTTCTGATTCTTAACTCCCTTACACTCACAAAGTCTCTTAGAATAAGGGCACAAAATAAATAAATAAATAAGATAGTATTTGCCCTTTGAAATGAAGTATAGTTTTAGAAACCATACATAAAGTCTCCCTTGCAACTTCTCCTTTTTATTATAAAATTATATTAGATTCAGATTTGCTTTGAAAGGCCAGCTGTATTTTTTTAATTAAAAGGAGAAATAAAATGTCCTTTTTCCTAAATCAGATTCACAAAGAATGAAGGAGTTATTTCTCCCAGTAATGACTTAACAAAAGAGATTTAGGTTCCTTGAATTAGGGTGAAGATTGGGGGTGGGGGGGGGAATCATTTACACAAGTAAGCATATAGCATCATGGAATTTGGAAGGGTCTATCTTTTTGGTACTTGGCAGCGCAAAGGAAAAATATCCACAAGGGAAAAAATGCCAACATCATTTCAACGAAAACAGCCAAACTGCTGCCAGATGACAAAATAGTAAATTCATCTAGGCTCATTGATGCGTGTCTGAACTTTCCAAATGAAACCTTGCATCAAAGGAAACTTTGAGCACTTTCCTATAAGATCAACCAAAACTACACTACAGTTGATACAACTTTTAAGAGTTACAAATTCCCACTATTTTAATCTCTCTTTTAAAGGCAGTCTTAGTTTGTTTCATTGCAGTTGAGTTAGAAATGAGAAAAAGAGTATTTTAAATGGAGAATTTGTAACACATTACTGATATCCTTTCTTAAGGGCTTTCCCTACAAAGAGTGCCAAAACTTTGTAAACTTGATTGGACTGGTACTAGAAAATGTAAACAACACTGCAAAATAATGATGGGAACATTTTATCCAGGTTAACAGAAATGGATAAGCCTTGTTTTTGAATGAAAAATTCCATGGAAACTGATGCACAAAAGAAGGGAGCAATTCAAGCTCACACTAGAAAGGTCATGGACAGAAACCAACTACATAGTCTTTGGTGTATCTGTTCTGGAACAAAATAGGGCTAAATTGATTGAGCTGAGATTTGAGCTTACAAAGAATTAATCTAGGTAAAGGACAGAAATGGTATGGACCTAACAGAAGCAGAAGATATTAAGAAGAGGTGGCAAGAATACACAGAAGAACTGTACAAAAAAGATTTTCATGACCCAGATAATCACGATGGTGTGATCCTG
>NW_011494890.1:1270523-1286001 GCF_000754665.1 Bison bison bison
AGTGGGCCTTAGAAAGCATCACTATGAACAAAGCTAGGGGAGGTGACAGAATTCCAGTTGAGCTATTTCAAATCCTGGAAGATGATGCTGTGAAAGTTCTGCACTCAATATGCCAGCAAATTTGGAAAACTCAGCAGTGGCCACAAAACTGGAAAAGGTCAGTTTTCATTCCAATCCCAAAGAAAGGCAATGCCAAAGAATGCTCAAACTACCGCACAACTGCACTCATCTTACACGCTAGTAAAGTAATGCTCAAAATTCTCCAAGCCAGACTTCAGCAATATGTGAACCATGAACTTCCAGATGTTCAAGCTGGTTTTAGAAAAGGCAGAGGAACCAGAGATCAAATTGCCAACATCCGCTGGATCATAGAAAAAGCAAGAGAGTTCCAGAAAAACATCTATTTCTGCTTTATTGACTATACCAAAGCCTTTGACTGTGTGGATCACAATAAACTGTGGAAAAATCTGAAAGAGATGGGAATACCAGACCACCTGACCTGCCTCTTGAGAAACCTGTATGCAGGTCAGGAAGCAACAGTTAGAACTGGACATGGAACAACAGACTGGTTCCAAATTGGGAAAAGAGTATATCAAGGCTGTATATTGTCACCCTGCTTATTTAACTATATGCAGAGTACATCATGAGAAACGCTGGACTGGAAGAAGTACAGCTAGAATCAAGATTGCCGGGAGAAATACCAGTAACCTCAGATATGCAGATGACACCACCCTTATGGCAGAAAGTGAAGAGGAACTAAAAAGCCTCTTGATGAAAGTGAAAGAGGAGAATGAAAAGGTTGGCTTAAAGCTCAACATTCAGAAACCTAAGATCATGGCATCCGGTACCATCACTTCATGGCAAATAGATGGGGAAACAGTGGCAGACTTTATTTTCAGGGGCTCCAAAATCACTGCAGATGGTGACTGCAGCCATGAAATTAAAAGACGCTTACTCCTTGGAAGGAAAGTTATGACCAACCTAGATAGCATATAGAAAAGCAGAGACATTACTTTGCCAACAAAGGTCCGTCTAGTCAGGGTTATGGTTTTTCCAGTGGTCATGTATGGATGTGAAATTTGGACTGTGAAGAAAGCTGAGTGCCGAAGAATTGATGCTTTTGAACTGTGGTGTTGGAGAAGACTCTTGAGAGTCCCTTGGACTGCAAGGAGATCCAACCAGTCCATTCTCAAGTAGATCAGTCCTGGGTGTTCTTTCGAGAGAGTCAGTTCTTCACATCATGTGGCCAAAGTATTGGAGTCTCAGCTTCAGCATCAGTCCTTCCAATGAATATTCAGGACTGATTTCCTTTAGGATGGACTGGTTGGATCTCCTTGCAGTCCAAGGGATTCTCCAGAGTCTTCTCCAACACCATAGTTCAAAAGCATCAATTCTTCAGTGCTCAGCTTTCTTTATAGTCCAACTCTCACATGCATACATGACTACTGGAAAAACCATAGCCTTGACTAGATGGACCTTTGTTGGCAAAGTAATGTCTCTGCTTTTTAATATGATGTCTAGGTTGGTCATAACTTTTCTTTCAAGGAGCAAGAGTCTTCTAATTTCATGACTGCAATCACCATCTGCAGTGATTTTGGAGCCCAAGAAAATAAAGTCTGTCACTGTTTCCATTGTTTCCCCATCTATTTCCCACAAAGTGATGGGACCAGATGCCATGATCTTAGTTTTCTGAATGTTGAGCTTTAAGCCAACTTTTTCACTCTCCTCTTTCACTTTCATCAAGAGACTCTTCAGTTCTTCTTCGATTTCTGCCATAAGGGTGGTGTCATCTGCATATTGAGGTTGTTGATATAGCTCCCAGCAATCTTGATTCCAACTTGTGCTTCCTCCAGCCCAACGTTTCTGATGATGTAATCTGCATATAAGTTAAATAAGCAGGGTGACAATATACAGCCTTGATATACTCTTTTCCCAATTTGGAACCAGTCTGTTGTTCCATGTCCAGTTCTAACTGTTGCTTCCTGACCTGCATACAGATTTCTCAGGATGCAGGTCAGGTGGTCTGCTATCCCCATCTCTTTCAGAATTTTCCACAGTTTATTGTGATCCACACAGTCAAAGGCTTTGGCATAGTCAATAAAGCAGAAATAGATGTTTTTCTGGAACTCTCTTGCTTTTTCAATGATCCAACAGATGTTGGCAATTTGATCTCTTGTTCCTCTGCCTTTTCTACATTCAGCTTGAACATCTGGGAGTTCATGGTACAAGTACTGTTGAAGCCCAGCTTGGAGAATTTTGAGCATTACTTTACTAGTGTGTGAGATGAGTGCCAGTGTGTGGTAGTTGGAGCATTCTTTGGCATTGCCGTTCTTTGGGATTGGAATGAAAACTGACCTTTTCCAGTCCTGTGGCCACTGCTGAGTTTTCCAAATTTGCTGGCATATTGAGTGTAGCACTTTCACAGCATTATGTTTTAGGATCTTATTTGAAAATAGGGTCATTATAGGTATGATTAATTAAATTAATATGAGGTAATACTGGATAAAATGGGCCCTTAATCCAATATAACTGATGTCCTTACAAGAAGAAAGGAGACACAGAGGAAGATCAGATGATGAAACTATATACAAAGTCACTATATGCAAAGTATAATACACTGTGATCAAATATGGTTCATCCTAGAAATTGAGTTTAACATCTGAAGATCAATCTATGTAACTCACCATATTAACAAACTAAAAAGGACAAAACATATGTGCATTTCAATATGTTAAAAAATCAATCTACTCAAACTTCTATTCCTGATAAAAACTTGCAGTAAACAAATAGTAGAAAGTAACTTTTTCTCAACTGAGTAAGAATTGCCTATGAAAAATCCACAACTAACATCATACTTAATGATGGCAAATTGAATGCTATCCCCTAAAATTAAGAACAAGGTAAGGATCGCACTCTCATCTCTTCTATTCAATATTGTATTAGGGCTTCTCTCCATGACAATTAGGCAAGAAAAAGAAAAACAAGCCACCCTTACTGGAAAGGAGAAAGAAAACTATCTTTGTTCATAGACTATGTGGTCATCTATCTAGAAAATCCTTTGTAATACATGCATGAAAACTTTCAAAACGAAGTAAGTTCAGAAAATTATTAGGATAAAAGCTTAATATAAAATACCAATTGTATTTCTGGGGCCTATCAACCAAAAAAAAAAATCTTCTCCTTTGGAGAAGAATACTAGAAAATAAATATGACAATGAGAAAAATTATCATTTTGCAATCCCTATATAATTTAATCAAGTGAGAATCAGCAGTTGATGTTAAAACATGGTTTACATGCTTATGTACATTTCATACATCACACCTTATTAAAGCTACTAGCCTTCTTGGTCTCATAATTTTATGTGTGATGATATTTATCACCCATTTCCTTCATGTAGACTCAATATGGTAAGCTTTTCTTATAATGAGCAGTAATCCTGAGAAAGGCATGTGTGTTGACTCAGTCATGTCTGACTCTTTGAAGACCCATGGCCCTCCTCTGTATATGGGATTTTCCAGGCAAGAATACTGGATGGGTTGCCATTTCCTCCTCTAGGTGATCTTACCCAACCCAGAGATGGAACCTGTGTCTCTTATATCTCCTATACTGGTAGACAGATTCTACAGATTTTTTACCAGTAGTGTCATCTGCAGAAGCCCTCATAAAGGTATGGTAAAGTCATGGCAGCATTGTCTAGGGAAGATTTTCTTTAATACCAAGGAATAACTCCAATAATAGTACACAGGTTATTTTCAAGCCCCGTTCTATCTATAAAATAACTTAGATCTCTATTTCGAGTCATTTTCACAAACAGTAGAGATGCAATTCACAAGAGTCAATAAGAAAGATGCTTTCTTACTGTGTTTTCTAAGCTTTTCATGGTAATGACAAGGATAAGTATAAAATGTTTCTCAGTTTCTATACATTTTATGAGATGAGATTGAAGCAGAGAATTGGTTATGTTTATTTTCAATGCTTTTTGCTATAATAGCTGGTTTCTCTTTTCTAAAGGAGTAAAAATAAAATATAAAAAAAATCTCAAATGCTACTGATATGTTTTCAGCAGTAAAGTACTCAAGTTGAACATTTCATCTCTAGCAATTTCAGTATTATTTTATTTCAATTAGCTAGGGAATGACTTCTTTATATAGCTGCAGGTGTAAAAGGAATAAAATCCCTCCAGTGATTGAAACTGCTGTGAATATTCTGGTAGGAATTTTAAATATACATCTTCTGCTTCTCCCCTCTTCTGTCTTCCTTTAAAGCATCAAAATACCAGGGGAAATTAAGTCAATTATGAAGTCCTCTGTTGTACTTAGAATACTTTCTTTGTTTAAAAAAATGTTTAAGCTTTACACCATTAGAAAGGTGTACTTGTTGCTATGAAAAGGCTGAAACTATTTGAGAAGCAAAACCACACAGACACACACAGGAAAAAAACAAACAAACAAACATCATATTAAGTATTTCTGAATTTGAAAGTGGTGTGATAATTCTTAAGGAGATAAGACAGACTTGAATTTTTTAAAAGAAAACTATGAGAACAAGAAAAAAATTGTATTTCTCTTTCCTTTACTTTTCTTAGCTTTACTAGGAATATATTTCTCACTTCCTGCTTCCCATATGCCGTACTACTTGCTAAGACACTTTAGTTGTGTCCAACTCTTCGTGACCCCATGGACTGTGTAGCCCACCAGCCTCCTCTGTCCATGGGATTCTCCAGCCAACAATAATGGATTGGGTTGCGATTTCCTCCTCCAGGGTATCTTCCCGACCCAGGGATCGAACCTACATCTCTTATGTCTCCTGCATTACCAGGTGGGTTCTTTACCACTAGTACAACCGGGGAAGCCAGCTTAAAATTTCTTTACTTAAATCTAGGGAAATGTTGATGTATTCAGTGGTGTACCACCTCGTTTCCACCTCAAGTGGTCTAACACCAATCGGGTGCACACTGCAATCCAATTCTGACCGCAAGTTAGCATCAGACTCCATATTTAACCCCTCAGTCTTCCACAAGACTGCTCTCCCTCTAAGAGGCCAATTGTAAGTCTCTGAGTGTCTTCCAGGCCACACACTTCTGATCAACTGGCTACAAATCCAGGAAGTCCCATGATCCTCTTCAGATTCAATAATTCACCAGAACAACTCACAGAACTCAGAAAAGTGCTATACTTAGGAGGACAGTTTTATTATAAAGGGTACCTCCCAGTTCATTTATGTGTTCACCAATTAGGAAACTCCACTGGACTCAGTATCCAGAGTTTTTATTGGGTTTCTTTACATAGGTGTGATTGATTAAATATTGGCCACATGATTGAACCCAACCTCCAGACCTCCTCTCCTTCCCTGAGGTCAGGCCCGAAGTCACAACCTTCTAATCACCTGGTCTTTCTGGTGACCAGCCCCCATCTAGAAGCTATTTAGGGGTCTACCATGAATCAATCACCTGGTTAGCATAACAAAGATTCCTGTGTCTCAGGAGTTTCAAGAGGTTTTAAGGAGCTCCACGAAGAAGGCGATGGCACCCTACTCCAGTACTCTTGCCTAGGAAATCTCATGGTTGGAGGAGCCTGGTAGGCTGCAGTCCATGGGGTCGCTGAGGGTCGGACACGACTGAGCGACTTCACTTTCACTTTTCACTTTCATGCATTGGAGAAGGCAATGGCAACCCACTCCAGTGTTCTTGCCTGGAAAATCCCAGGGATGGGGGAGCCGTCTATGGGGTCGCACAGAGTCAGATACAACTGAAGCGACTTAGCAGCAGCAGCAGCAAGGAGCTCCATGCCAGGAACACAGGACAAAGACCAGGCAAATTCTTTATTATGCCACATATGCCTGGCTGACCCCGGTGCCTCTCAGCAGCCATGCAAGCTACTCCCACATTGCCTGCTGTCTAGGGTTCAAAACCCAGAACTCTCCTATCCCACCTGTTTGATGCTCAGTCCATTTGGTCAGTTCCTTCCTGTTATTCACCAAATAGGTTCACCCTTCTGTCATCTTCCCCAGCCTCCATCTCTCAGCCCTTAGCAAATATTTTATGATTCTTCCAGACGACATCTTCGTTTCTCCTATTCACAAATTTTCTTCTATTTAATGAATTAAATAATGTCCTTGAATTAGCAAATTAATATCTTCAGAGAACAAACTGCCTACAAGTAAACACCTTAGTAGGATTAATAACTAATACTGTGTAGACAAAGGGCTCCATGATAGACTTGTGGTTGCCAGGGAAGAGGGGAATGGGGGAGGGACAGATTGGGAGATTGGAAATGGCAAAAACAAGCTATTAAATTTATTTTTAACTGAACCATTTTGCTGTACACCAGAAACTTAACACAACATTGTAAATCAACTATACTTCAATAATATAAATTAAAAAAAAAAAAGAACTGAGGCTGTGTATATGAACATGACTACAACTGCATAAAATGCTTGCCCAGTAAGATAAAGTTGCAGGAATAGTGAAAATTTATTTGTCCAAATAATCAACTCTTCAACTGGCCTCCTCTCAGAACAATAGATTGCTCATCAGAGTAAAAAGCTCCTGTGGGCAATATATAACTCACAGGCAAATCATTTGCTTATCAAATAACTGTTTAATTTTCAAAACTTAATTCATAACCCTCAGCTTGCTATGTTCACTAATTCTAAACTACTAGAGGACTCTCCAATCCCAATTACCCCCTGTTATTGAAAGACTCCGTAAAACTAGATCCCAAATTCCTATAAATATCTGCCCTTGATCTCTGCTTTTCCAAGATACTCAAAGTCCATCAAGAAGATGGTCTCCCTTACCAGAGAATAATAAACTTCACTTTGCTTAATCAACCTGTCTCTATGGTCTTGTCAAGAAGTTGGCTACCAAGTTGGCTACTGATAAATTTTGACTCGGACCCTGGAGTCCTGCCTCTTCTGACAGCATCCACAAAACTGTGGCAGGCTAACAACTCCTTACCTTACAAGCAGGGTACAGTCTTAGAATCTTCGCATTTCTTGACAACCTGTTATATTAGAAAATAGAAATAAAACATTTCTAGATAACAGCATGTGAATGATGATAGTCTTAGGTGGCTCTTTTATATGAAAGGACAAAATAGAAAATGAAATTGACCAAAAGCCATTAAGCTTTCTTCTAGTGGAATTGGATATTTATTTTAACAGCCTGCAGAATGTCAAAAAATGAGTTGGTGACATAAATTGGACTTTTTAAAATTTTTATAGGACTATAGTTGATTTATCATGTTGTGTTAGTTTCAGGAATAAAGCGAAGAGAATCAGTTATACATATACATATATATACTCTTTTTTTTTAGATCATTCTCCCATCTAGGCCATTACAGAGTATTGAGTTAAGTTCCCTGTGCTAGTCAACAGGTTCTTATTAGTTATCTGTTTTATACATAGTAGTGTAAGTGTGGCTCAGATGGTAAGGAGTCAGCCTGCAATTCAGGAAACCTGGGTTGGATCCCTGGATTGGGAAGATCCCCTGCAGAAGGAAATGGCAACCCATTCCAGTATGCTTGCCTGGAAAATCCCGTGGATGGATAAGCCTGGTTGGCTACAGTCCCTGGGGTTGCAAAAGAATGGGACACAACTTACGGACTAAACAACAACAATTTAAAACTATGTTAGATTGACTTGGCATTTAAAAGCAAAGAGTCAGACACAACTGAGCGACTTCACTTTCAGTCTTCCAATTTATCCCTCCCCTGTCCATTCCCTGGTAACCACAAGTTTGCTTTCTACATCTGTGACTCTACTCCTGCTTTGTAAATAAGTTCATTTGTACCTTTTTTTAGATTCCAAATATAAGCAAAATCATATATTTATCTTTCTACATCCCTAGTGGCTCAATCGGTAAAGAATCTGCCTGCAATACAGGAGACCTGAGTTCAATCCCTGGGCTGGGAAGATCCCCTGGAGTAAGAAATGGCAACCCCCTCCAGTATTCTTGTCTGGAGATTCCCCTTGGGCAGAGAAGCCTAGCAGACTACAGTCCATGGGGTTTCAAAGAGTCAGACACGACTGAGTGACTTAGCACACAGCATAAACCATTTGCATGTGAAGATATAATACAAAAATGAACACAGATGAGTTTGTTTTTTCTATAAAATATCTAGCATTATTCTAAACAATATTGTTTATTTATTATATGGGTAGAAATGCCATAAATTTTTGTCTGACTTAATTTCAAATTATTGTAATTTTTAGGAAAAGTACTGATAAGAAATTTTATCATTCAAAATATGAGTTTGTTGAGACTCATAACCCTTTCTTATCATCTTCATGTACCTTACAATACAGTGTCCTGAGTATGCTCAGTTCAGTTCAGTTCAGTCGCTCAGTTGTGTGCGACTCTTTGCAACCAAATGAATCGCAGAACACCAGGCCTCCCTGTCCATCACCAACTCCCGGAGTTCACTCAGACTCACGTCCATCGAGTCAGTGATGCCATCCAGCCATCTCATCCTCTGTCATCCCCTTCTCCTCCTGCCCCCAATCCCTCCCAGCATCAGAGTCTTTTCCAATGAGTCAACTCTTCGCATGAGGTGGCCAAAGTACTGGAGTTTCAGCTTTAGCATCATTTCCTCCAAAGAAATCCGAGGGCTGATCTCCTTCAGAATGGACTGGTTGGATCTCCTTGCAGTCCAAGGGACTCTCAAGAGTCTTCTCCAACACCACAGTTCAAAAGCATCAATTCTTCGGCACTCAGCCTTCTTCACAGTCCAACTCTCACATCCATACATGACCACAGGAAAAACCATAGCCTTGACTAGACGAACCTTTGTTGGCAAAGTAATGTCTCCACTTTTGAATACGCTATCTAGGTTGGTCATAACTTTCCTTCCAAGGAGCAAGCTTCTTTCAATTTCATGGCTGCAGTCACCATCTGCAGTGATTTTGGAGCCCAAAAAAATAAAGTCTGACACTGTCACTGTTTCCCCATCTATTTCCCACGAAGTAATGGGACCAGATGCAATGATCTTCGTTTTCTGAATGTTGAGCTTTAAGCCAACCTTTTCACTCTCCTTTCACTTGCATCAAGAAGCTCTTTAGTTTTTCTTCACTTTCTGCCATAAGGGTGGTGTCATCTGCATATCTGAGGTTATTGCTATTTCTCCCGGCAATCTTGATTCCAGCTTGTGCTTCTTCCAGCCCAGCGTTTCACATGATGTACTCTGCATATAAGTTAAATAAGCAGGGTGACGATATACAGCCTTGACGTTCTCCTCTTCCTATTTGAAACCAGTCTGTTGTTCCATGTCCAGTTCTAACTGTTGCTTCCTGACCTATATACAGGTTTCTCAAGAGGCAGGTCAGGTGGTCTGGTATTCCCATCTCTTTCAGAATTTTCTACAGTTTATTGTGATCCACAGTCAAAGGCTTTGGCATAGTCAATAAAGCAGAAATAGATGTTTTTCTGGAACTCTCCTCCTTTTTCCATCATCCAGCGGATGTTGGCAATTTGATCTCTGGTTCCTCTGCCTTTTCTAAATTCAGCTTGAACATCTGGGAGTTCATGGTTCTAGTACTGTTGAAGCCTGGCTTGGAGAATTTTGAGCATTACTTTGCTAGTGTGTGAGATGAGTGCAATGGTGTGGTAGTTTGAGCATTCTTTGGCATTGCCTTTCTTTGGAATTGGAATGAAAACTGACATTTTCCAGTTTTGTGGCCACTGCTGAGTTTTCCAAATTTGCTGGCATATTGAGTGCAGCACTTTCACAGCATCATCTTCCAGGATTTGAAATAGCTCAACTGGAATCCATCACCTCCATTAGCTTTGTTCGTAGTGATGCTTTCTAAGGCCCACTTGACTTCACATTCCAGGATGGCTCTAGGTGAGTGATCACACCATTGTGATTATCTGGGTCGTGAAGACCTTTTTTGTACAGTTCTTCTGTGTATTCTTGCCACCTCTTCTTAATATCTTCTGCTTCTGTTAGTTCTATACCATTTCTGTCCTTTATTGAGCCCATCTTTGCATGAAATGTACTTTCGCTATCTCTAATTTCCTGAAGAGATCTCTAGTCTTTCCCTTTCTGTTGTTTTCCTCTATTTCTTTGCATTGATCGCTGAGGAAGGCTTTCTTATCTTTCCTTGGTATTCTTTGGAACTCTGCATCAGATGCTTATATCTTTCCTTTTCTCCTTTGCTTTTGGCTTCTCTTCTTTTCACAGCTATTTGTAAGGCCTCCTCAGACAGCCATTTTGCTTTTTTGCATTTCTTTTTCTTGGGGATGGTCTTGATCCCTGTCTCCTGTACAGTGTCACAAACCTCCATCCATAGTTCATCAGGCACTCTGTCTATCAGATATAGTCCTTTAAATCTATTTCTCACTTCCACTGTATAATCATAAGGGGTTTGATTTAGGTCATACCTGAACGGTCTAGTGGTTTTCCCTACTTTCTTCAATTAGAGTCTGAATTTGGCAATAAGGAGTTCGTTATCTGAGCCACAGTCAGCTCCTGGTCTTGTTTTTGCTGACTGTATAGAGCTGCTCCATCTTTGGATGCAAAGAATATAATCAATCTAATTTAGGTGTTGACCATCTGGTGATGTCCACGTGTAGTCTTCTCTTGTGTTGTTGGAAGAGAGTGTTTGCTATGACCAGTGCGTTCTCTTGGCAAAACTCTATTAGCCTTTGCCCTGCTTCATTCCGTATTCCAAGGCCAAATTTGCCTGTTACTCCAGGTGTTTCTTGACTTGCTATTTTTGCATCCCAGTCCCCTATAATGAAAAAGACATCTTTTTGGGGTGTTAGTTCTAAAAGGTCTTGTAGGTCTTCATAGAACCGTTCAACTTCAGCTTCTTCAGCGTTGCTGATTGGGGCATAGGTTTGGATTACCGTGATATTGAATGGTTTGCCTTGGAAACGAACAGAGATCATTCTGTCATTTTTGAGATTGCATCCAAGTACTGCACTTCAAGCTCTTTTGTTGACCATGATGGCTACTCCATTTCTTCTGAGGGATTCCTGCCCACAGTAGTAGATATAAGGGTCATCTGAGTTAAATTCAACCATTCCAGTCCATTTCAGTTCGCTGATTCCTACAATGTCAACATTCACTCTTGCCATCTCCTATTTGACCACTTCCAATTTGCCTTGATTCATGGACCTAACATTCCAGGTTCCTATGCAATATTGCTCTTTACAGCATGGGACCTTGCTTCTATCACCAGTCACATCCACAACTGGGTATTGTTTTTGCTTTGGCTCCATCCCTTCATTCTTTCTGGAGTTATTTCTCCACTCATCTCCAGTAGCATATTGGGCACCTACTGACCTGGGGGAGTTCCTCTTTCAGTATCCTATCATTTTGCCTTTTCATACTATTCATGGGGTTCTCAAGGCAAGAATACTGAAGTGGTTTGCCATTCCCTTCTCCACTGGACCACATTCTGTCAGCCCTCTCCACCATGACCCGTCGTCGGTCTTGGGTGGCCCCACAGGGCATGGCTTAGTTTCTTTGAGTTAGATAAGGCTGTGGTCCTAGTGTGATTAGATTGACTAGTTTTCTGTGATTATGGTTTCAGTGTGTCTGCCCTCTGATGCCCTCTCACAACACCTACCATCTTACTTGAGTTTCTCTTACCTTGGTCATGGAGGTAGTCTTCATGGCTGCTCCAGCAAAGCACAGCCACTGCTCCTTACCTTGGACGATGGGTATCTCCTCACTGATGCCTCTCCTGACCTTCAACATGGAGTAGCTCCTCTCAGCCCTCCTGTGCCCACGCAACCACTGCTCCTTGGACTTGGGGTTGCTCCTCTAGGCCACCACCCCTGACCTCCGGCATGGAGTAGCTCGTCTCGGCTGCTCCTGTGCCGTCGCAGCCTGGCGCTCTCGGTCGCCGCCCCTGACTTTGGGTGAGGGGTAGCTCCACTCGGTCACACTTCTGCACGCTCCATCTCGGACACACTTCGTGGTCGTCTCGGCTGCGGCCCCTGAGTATGCTACTTTCTCAATAAAGAAAAAAAGCTGGAGGGAAAAGAAAGCAAAGTACGAGACAGTGAAGGAGAGACGATGGAAAACGGAGAAGCATAGAAATAAAGGTAAGTTTAAGAATAAATAAAAGAGAGATGAAAGGAGAGGAGGTGAAAGAGAAAAAATATAAAGAAAGGAAAGATCCTGATGGAGAAGAAAAAAAAACGAATTCTTTTTGTATCACACAACAGTAACACAGATTCTCAAGACTTAAGTTTTGGCAGATGTTATAGGAATTTGAAATTTGTGCTTAAAAAAGTTAATAAAGTGAAGCAAGTCACATAAATGGCATAAAGTAGCATTCTTTCATTTTTCCCATCTAAGGGGTATTGCTTAATGAGCTATTTTTCGTGAGCTCCCAAACCATAGATAAGAAGTGCTGGAGCCAGTTAACAGGCCACTGCAGGATCCATAGCAGAGATACCCAATGCGCAGATGATTGAGACACCTCCCAAGTCCCTTGGCATACGGTAATAACCTCACAGCTCCAACAAAGGCACTTTTCTCTATGGATGAATGTTTTTGTCAGGGTTGTGGGGGGAACGTGACAAGGAACATCTTATTCGGCAGTCTTATGGGTGATGTTACCCTTGAGAACACACCACTTCTGATTTTTTAATTTTTTTATTGACATATAGTTGATTTACAATATTGTGTTAATTTCAGGTGTTTAGCAAAGTGATTCAGATTTTTTTTTTCAGATTACTTTCCATTATAGGTTGTTATAAGATATTGAATACAGTTCCTTGTGCTATGCAATAAATCCTTGTTGCTTATCTATTCTATGTATAGAAGTTCATGTCTATTAATCCCCAAATCCTAACTTATCCCTCCCTCTCCTTCATTCTCTGGTAGCCATAAATTTGTTTTCTATGTCTGTGAGTCTGTTTTTCTGTTTTGTAAATAGATTCTTTCGTATTATTTTTTAAGATTCCACATATAAGTGATAATATTTCTCTTTCTCTGTCTGACTTATTCACTAAGTATAATATTCTCCAGGTCCAACTATGTTACTGCAAATGGCAGAATTTCATTCTTTAGATATATATACCATATCTCAAGCCAATTGTCTATTGATGGGCACTTGAGTTGTTTTCATGTCTTTTCTATTGTAAATAGTGGTGCTATGAACCATGTATATTTTTCACGTATCTTTCTGAATTAAAGTTTTCATCTTTTCTGCATATATACCCAGGAGTGGGATTGCTGGATCATACGGCAACTCTATTTGTGTTTTTTAAGGAAACTCTGTACCATTTTCCCTAGTGGCTGTACCAATTTACATTCCCACCTCTAATATGATGATGTATCTATATCTATAAATGTCTGTTGAGTGAGAAAATTTAGGATATAATTCAGGCAAAGCATATTTTATATTTTTAAGTCTTCAAGACTTCAATAATATGGCTTTTTTTTTTTCCTTTAAGCTGATTTGATTGGGTTTTTTCTATCCATCAAGTGCTTAGAGTGTCACCATGTATCACCAAAAGGATATGTTCTCCAGTGGAATCTCAGCTTTTTTATGTAAGCTTAACCAAATAATCTTTATTTTACATATAGAATATAGTTTTACTCCACTAAAGTGTACCTTTGTTACTAGAGGAACTATATTTTTTCCATTATTGGTTATGTGATTGAGAAATATGGGCATTGTCTTTTGTCTTGAAGTAGTAGATTGAGCCTAAACCTAGAATTAAAAAAAAAAACACATATAATCTATCTGGGAATAAAATAGAGAAGAAAACCAACAAACTCTCACATCTCCTTCCCTTTTTCTGTGAATGACATAGCTGTGCAAAAATCAAGACAGAACAAGCAGAGTGATCTAATGAATCAGAGTAATTCTCTTGTTCTGGTTTAGAATAATCATGTGTTAAATCTAACAACTCATTCATTTTCAATACAACTGTAAATTCTCAATGTGCAAAATTAATTATATACAGTAGAGGATTAAGAAATAAAAACCCTAATCTCTACAAAGTTTAATTTGGCTAAGACCATACTATATTTTAACTGCTAAAACCTCACACAATTTCATCTAGTTTAATATATGACCGAAAAAATTTCCACTGCTTAAAATTTGCCTTGCAAAATTCTTGAAATTTAAAACTACAGAGGAATACCATTATCAGTGTATGTTGTTGTTGTTCAGTAACTAAGTTGTGTCTGAATCTTCGCATCCCCATGGACTGCAGCATGCCAGGCTTCCCTGTCCTTCGCTATCTCCCAGTTTGCTCAAACTCATGTCCATTGAGTCAGTGATGCTATCTAACCATCTCATCCTCTGCCATCCCTTGAGAGCTCTTTGGACTGCAAGGAGATCAAATCAGTAGATCCTAAAGGAAGTGAACTCCGAATATTCATTGCAAGGACTGTTGCTGAAGCTGAAGCTCCAATACTTGGGCCACCTAATGTGAAAAGCCAATTCATTGGAAAGGACCCTGATGCTGGGAAAGATTGAGGACAGGAGGAGAAGGGGGAAACAGAGGATGAGGTGGTTGAATGGCATCACTGACTCAATGGACATGAGTTTGAGCAAACTCCAGGAGATCGTGAAGGACAGGGAAGACTGGTATGCTACAGTCCTTGAGGTCACAAATAATCAGACACAGCTTAGTGACTCAACAACAACAAAAAACTGGGGTGCAGCTGGAAAAGGATCTCACTTCTCCTATGGGGAGACCTGGAATTGTGACTCTTTAGAGAATTGCTAATTGTCAAAGGGACTAGATCTTTTTAAAACATATATATTTATTTACTTGGCCTCACCAGGTCTTATTGTAGCATGCAGGATCTTTCAGTTCAGTTCAGTTCAGTTGCTCAGTCATGTCTGACTCTTTGCGACCCCATGAATCGCAGCACGCCAGGCCTCCCTGTCCATCATTAACTCCCAGAGTTCACTCAGACTCATGTCCATTGAGTCAGTGATGCCATCCAGCCATCTCATCCTCTGTCGTCCCCTTCTCCTCCTGCCCCCAATCCCTCCCAGCATCAGAGTCTTTTCCAATGAGTCAACTCGTCGCATGAGGTGGTCAAAGTACTGGAGTTTCAGCTTTAGCATCATTCCTTCCAAAGAAATCCCAGGGCTGATCTCCTTCAGAATGGACTGGTTGGATCTCCTTGCAGTCCAAGGGACTCTCAAGAGTCTTCTCCAACATCACAGTTCAAAAGCATCAATTCTTCGGCACCCAGCCTTCTTTACAGTCCAACTCTCACATCAATACATGACCACAGGAAAAACCACAGCCTTGACTAGACGAACCTTTGTTGGCAAAGTAATGTCTCTACTTTTGAATATGCTATCTAGGTTGGTCATAATTTTCCTTCCAAGGAGCAAGCGTCTTTTAATTTCATGGCTGCAGTCACCATCTGCAGTGATTTTAGAGTCCCCAAAAATAAAGTCTGACACTGTTTCCACTGTTTCCCCATCTATTTGCCATGAAGTGATGGGACCAGATGCCATGATCTTCGTTTTCTGAATGTTGAGCTT
>NW_011494890.1:1286101-1295752 GCF_000754665.1 Bison bison bison
AATACCCAGCTGTGGATGTGACTGGTGATAGAAGCAAGGTCCAATGCTGTAAAGAGCAATATTGCATAGGAACCTGGAATGTCAGGTGCATGAATCAAGGTAAATTGGAAGTGGTCAAACAGGAGATGGCAAGAGTGAATGTCGGCATTCTAGGAATCAGCAAACTACAATGGACAGAATGGGTGAATTTAACTCAGATGACCATTATATCTACTACTGTGGGCAGGAATCCCTCAGAAGAAATGGAGTACCATCATGGTCAACAAGAGAGTCTGAAATGCAGTATTTGGATGCAATCTCAAAAATGACAGAATGATCTCTGTTCGTTTCCAAGGCAAACCATTCAATATCACAGTAATCCAAATCTATGCCCCAACCAGTAACACTGAAGAAGCTGAAGTTGAATGGTTCTATGAAGACCTCCAGGACCTTTTAGAACTAACACCCAAAAAAGATGTCCTTTTCATTATAGGGGATTGGGATGCAAAAGTAGGAAGTCAAGAAACACCTGGAGTAACAGGCAAATTTGGCCTTGGAATACGGAATAAAGCAGGACAAAGACTAATAGAGTTTTGCCAAGAAAATGCACTGGTCATAACAAATACCCTCTTCCAGCAACACAAGAGAAGACTCTACACATGGACATCACCAGATGGTCAACACCCAAATCAGATTGATTATATTCTTCGCAGCCAAAGATGGAGAAGCTCTATACGGTCAACAAAAACAAGATCAGGAGCTGACTGTGGCTCAGATCATGAACTCCTTATTACCAAATTCAGACTCTAATTGAAGAAAGTAGGGAAAACCACTCGACCATTCAGGTATGACCTAAATCAAATCCCTTATGATTATACAGTGGAAGTAAGAAATAGATTTAAGGGCCTAGATCTGATAGAGTGCCTGATGAACTATGGACTGAGGTTCATGACATTGTGCAGGAGACAGGGATCAAGACCATCCCCATGGAAAAGAAATGCAGGATCTTTAGGGCATATGAACTCTTAGTTGTGGAATGTAGAATCTAGTTCCCTAGCCAGGGACTGAACCCAGACCCCTTGCATTGCGAGTACCAAGTCTTAACTACTGGACCACAAGGGAAGTCCTGGGACTGGGTCTTTATATGACCTGAGAGTGTTGATGGCTACAGGTTTACAAGTGACTTCCTCTCTGGGAATTGCCCTTGGCCAAAGGCAGCTGCTAGAACTACATCATGCCCTTACCATTCCCGCCCCCACCTCGGGGAAAGACTGCAACCAGTGATTGATGCAGTGATATAAAGACCCAGTCCTGGGCCTCCCCTGGTCAGATCGGGGCCACACAGAACCTTAACTGCTAGAATTGGAGATTCTCTTTACTTAAGTGAGCCTTGGCCTTTTTAAAGAATCTCTAATGTAAACATACCATTATAGACAACTCAGTAACTTCCCTGGCCTTCCCTGCAGTGAGCGCCCTACCGAAATTGCTATTGGATCCATTGGTTGGACACTTGTTTAACATTCCTACTTTACCTTATATGATACTGGTTGGTCTTGCTTAACATGAAATAATAACTGGCCATGACTGTGGCTCACCTGACTTCCAATCATTGTCAATGTCTGTCTCTGTCTTCTGGATTCCCTGCTTCTGAATCCCGTACATAGAAGTGGATGCATTAGTAGTGTATGAAAGGTACAAGAAATGTGATACTCCCATTTGTTCAGTATCCTGATGGGCCTCTGAATGTTTGCTTTACTGTCAGCTGGCCATCTCCCAGCTCTGACCCTGCTGCAGTGAGCTTGTTTCTTTGGGGCCTTAACTCCCCCAGCCTGAAACATTATCCGGACTCATTCTGACTTAGCCTTAGATTTCTTCCTCAACATTAAAACAATGGGCATATCCTATACATTGAGCATCTCATCCTCTGTTGTCCCCTTCTCCTCCTGCCCTCAATCTTTCCCAGCAGCAGGGTGTTTTCCAGAGTTGGCTCTTCACATCAGGCAGCCAAAGTGTTAGAGCTTCAGCTTCAGCATCAGTCCTTCCAGTGAATATTCAGGATTGATTTCCTTTAGGATGGATATGCTTGATCTCCTTGCTGTCCAAGGGACTCTCAAGAGTCTTCTCCAGCACAATTCAAAAGCATCAATTCTTCAGCACTCAGCCTTCTTTATGGTCCAAATCTCACATCCGTATGTGACTACTGGAAAAACCATAACTTTGACTAGACCGACATTTACCAGCAAAGTGATGTCTCTGCTTTTGATACACTGTCTAGGTTTGTCATAGCTTTTCTTCCAAGAAGAGAGCTTCTTCGAATTTCATGGCTGCAGTCACCATCCCCAGTGATTTTGGAGCCCCCAAAAATAAAATCTGTCACTAGTTCCACTTCTTAACTTCTCCTAATCCTGATTCTTTCCCACCTCCCATGGTGTTTTTTAAAGCACTTCTGCGGGCTATCAAGTCACTCTTTGAAGAAGTTTACTATAGCATATTCATGCATTTTTCCTTTCCTTCCTAGCTTCTCTCCTACCTCCCTTTGTTCCTTCAAATGAGACAAATCCACAGCAGCAATGAAGCACAAGCTGAAACCAAGATTGCTAAGAGAAATATTAAGAACCTCAGATATGCACATGATACCACCCTTATGGCAGAAAGTGAGGAGGACCTAAAGAGCCTCTTGATGAAGTGGAAGAGGAGAGTGAAAAAGTTGACTTAAAACTCAACATTCAAAAAAACTAAGATCATGGCACCCAGTCCCATCACTTCATGGCAAATAGATAGGGAAACAAAGGAAACAGTGACAGACTTTATTTTCTTGGGCTCCAAAATCACTGCAGATGGTGACTGCAGCCATGAAATTGAAAGACACTTGTTCCTTGGAAGAAAAGCTATGATGAACTTTGACAGCATATTAAAAAACAAAGACATTACTTTGCCAACAAAGGTCCATATAGTCAAAGCTATGGCTTTATCAATAGTCATGTATGGATGTGAGAGTTGGACTATAAAGAAAGCTGAATGCCTAAAAATTGATGCTTTTGAACTGTAGTATTGGAGAAGACTCTTGAGAGTCCCTTGGACTGCAAGGAGATCCAACCAGTCCATCCTAAAGGAAATAAGTCCTGAATATTCATTGGAAGGACTGATGCTGAAGTTGAGACTCCAAACTTTGGGCACCTGATATGAAGAACTGACTCACTAATCATTCAAAAATATTTTATCTGTAATTGATATTGTCTCCACCTGTAATGTGGGAGACCTGGATTCTATCCCTGGGTTGGAAAGATACCCTGGAGAAGGGAAAGGTTACCCACTCCAGTATTCTGGCCTGGAGAATTCCATGGACCAGTCCATGGGGTAACAAAGAATTGGACACGACTGAGTGATTTTCACTTTAACATGAACAAGAACTTTCACATAGTAGCTGGACTCAGAATTTTAGCTTAAAAAGTTTCCATTAGCTCAAGAGTATCACCCTAATTTCTAAGAATAATTTGAATATTCTATTAGAATGTAAATTTTCCTCCATTTTAAATTGAAATAAACTGAAATCTCTTAAGATTTCAAATTCACAAAACTTCCTAAAGTGAATTTTAAAGAGTAAAAACTAGATTATTTCAATAAATCAATTATCATTTATCATTTATAAATAGTATATTATATAGAAGAGATGAAAGGATAGATTCATGATGAAAATATAGCTAATTAAGATGGTAAAAGTAACTAAGCAAATTCATACTTCCAGTTGAAAGATGGATTCTGTATAAAAATAATATGATATAGCCATTTGTACTTTTAAAAAAAATGCTATTAATAATTGCACAAAAGAAGGTTTATAAATCAAGTACAGTTAAAATTATTCTGATACCTTTGACCATAACTCTTATTATTGTAAAACAAAATGTAATTGAACACAACTTTGAACTAGAAATTTCATAGCTTGCCATTCATCTTCCAAAATAAATTAGTTAATGGCTGTTTATATGGGTATATGACAGAAGAAAGAAATCTATTATCACTGCAGTTATAATTCATGTTTATTAAAAAGATTGTACAGATAATGAGTAAGATTGAGTGATAAGTTATATCAATGTAGGTAAAATATCAGGTTCTTCAGATTTCACATAAACCTCATGGTATTCACTAGAGGCAATTTTACCTACATTATCTCAATAATGAATTTATCAGTGATTAAACTATGAATGGACAGGGAGGCCTGGCATGCTGCGATTCATGGGGTCGCAAAGAGTCGGACATGACTGAGCGACTGATCTGATCTGAAACTATGAAATTAAATATAGTACCAAATTAACAATTTTGTTTGATTAGTAGTAAAAACAATTTGTCAACTATGTGTATTTGGAGATATGATCAATCATTTTCACTGATTTTGCTAACATTTCTGATCCTTTTTGATCAATCCAAGAATTTTTTGTGAAAAGTCATCAAGAGTTGACCCAAACACATGGTAGAATTACTTTTTCACTCTGAAGATAATCAGCAAAATATGTAACAAATTACGGTGACAGAAGTAAGTCTCCGTGTGCAGGAATGCATCCTGAAAATACCAAGATAGTGCTTATATATGCCATTTTTAAACTTGTTTCTATTATAGAGAAAATTTAAGGTGGCTTAAGCACACAACTGGAGTTAAGAGGCATGAGTTCTATTTTTAAGCACAATAGACTAATAAGCAATTTAGGTTTGTGTTAAATCCCTCCGGGGTGACTTATGTGCTTCATGTTATTAAACAAGCTGTTAAACTGTTGGAAAACCTATTATCTCATCTGTACAATGGAAAAACTACCATCCAGATTGAAGAGTCATGAAAATAAGAGAGAACGTATAGAAAATAACTAGAACAACACCCGGTGCCCAGAATACACTCTCTACACTAACTTCCTTCCCTCCACTAGTCCCAGTCCTGTTACCGGTGCACCAGGAGATTTTAAGTTTCTCTTTAGGTCTCAGTTTTACTCTCTGTAAAAATACAGAGCTGAACTAGTGCAACAATACACAACTCCAGTGTCATGACACACTGTTGTGTCATGAAGAGTTACACGGTGCGTCACAAGTAGGTCAACCTATTAATAGTTAAACTATCAAGATTTACAGATATTTTCTTTTAAAAACATACATTTGTTCCAAGATTATCACGTTGTAACCTCAGAATCAGTCCCTGGCACTTCCACTTACTTTTAACATGGAGTAAATGATGACAAAGATGGAATTCGCTCACGATGCACAGGCTGCTTTATCGCCTGTAAAACTTTTATGGGGACTTCCCTGGTGGTCCAGTGCTTAAGAATCTACACTGCAATGCAAGGGACACAGGTTCAATCTCTAGTCCGGGAACTAAGATCCCACATGCTGTGAAGAAACCAGGCCCATGCACCGAAACTACTGAGCCCCCCATGCCACAACTAGGGACTCTGCACCAGAAGGAAGATCTCACGTGCTGCAACTAAGACCCAACCCAGCCAATCAATCAATAAATTTAAAAATAGTAAAGATGATCATGAATTATTACAATCATAAATGATACTCAGTTTAACTGAGATTTTCTTAGTGATTTTATCTATGCATATGCTTTTTAAAGGGAAAAAAGAAAGCTACCTGGGGTAAGTAAGAGACTCAAGTCTGTAGTTCTTTATGCTTTACTTCTTTCTTTATGCTTTACTTCCCTGCAAAACTCTGGCATTTCTCAAGTCAGTGGATGCTGAGGAGAGTGTTCTGTAGTACAAACATGATTGTCTTTGACATTTGTTCCAGTGGAGAAAATGTTGTGAATCCCAGGATTATGTCATCTGTGAAAATCTCTTCAGCTGCAAACCTCTGTGATTGTATACTGTCCCAAGTGTTTTTGCAAGTAAACACCTGTTGGCAAAAGAAACACTTTCAGAAGCTCTTGGGAAAACTTTGTCGTAATAGTAAACATTACAAAGTACTATATAATCTGTGTGTATTATAGGTGAGATTAGACCCAATGAAATTTTCAGTTCAAATGACAAGGCCAACTTTAAAAAAGGACACGTCTAAAACATGTCTGAGGCACAACTCGTGGTTCATAAACAAAGGGAAGAATTGTCAAGGACTCTGACTTGGTTTTTCAGTTCCTTTGATTAGCTACCCAACGACTACTTTTTAATACCTTATATTTCTTATAATATGGAAAGTATAGTACTCCTGGTAAACTAAGGCAATATTTAATTCCATGTTCACTCTATTTAAAATGTCAATTCAAAAATATAATAGTATATACTTTGGGAGCAAAATACAAGTATTTTATCTTTCTGGAATATATATTAATTTCTTAGGATTGTATAACAAATATCATAATATGGCTTAAAATGACAGAAATGGCTTGGTGCCCCATAGGGACCTAGAGAAGCGGGATGTAGGGAAGGGTCAAGAGAGGGGAGCTGATTCACATTGTTGTACAGCAGAAATGAATACAATATTGTAAAGCAATTATCCTCTAGGTTAAAAAAAAAAAAAACAGAAATGTATTGGAAGCCAGAAGTCAGAAACAGAGGTGTGAGGTGCCTGGTTCCTCCTCATGGCTCTGAGGGAGAATGTTTCACACCTCAGCCCCAGTTCCTTGTGGCTGTGGGAGTCCTTACTGCTCCTTGGCTTGTAAACACATTACTACAATCTTTGCTCCACCTTCACATGATCGTCCCCTCTGTGTGTTCCCCTCAGTGTCTCTGTAGTCTCAAATCTTCCTCTCCATTCTCTCCTTAGAGCACTGTCCTTTGATTCTGGGCCCATTCTATTCTAAATCTAGAATAATCTCATCTTAAGGTCTTTAATTGGAGAAGGCAATGGCACCCCACTCCAGTACTCTTGCCTGGAAAATCCCATGGACAGAGGAGCCTGGAAGGCTGCAGTCCATGAGGTCTCTGAGGGTCGGACATGACTAAGCGACTTCATTTTCACTTTTCACTTTCATGCATTGGAGAAGGAAATGGCAACCCACTCCAGTGTTCTTGCCTGGAGAATCCCAGGGACAGGGAAGCCTGGTGGGCTGCCGTCTATGGGGTCACACAGAGTCGGACACGACTGAAGTGACTTAGCAATAGCAATAGCAATAGCAAGGTCTTTAATTATTGGGTTGGCTAAAAAGTTTGTTCAGATTTTTCTGTAAGATGTTATGGAAAAACCTGTCGGGAGCTGCATTAGGCATTACTGACAAAATGGAGGCATGGCCCCAACCCCCTCTCCTCATCTTGCAGGCACAGCCCTGGGATGAAGGAGTTAGGCCTTGTGATTCTGATTTGTTCTTTCCTTTCTTTGGTTGAGTTAACTGGAAAGAATGTTAAGGTGCTTGATAGAAGCATGAGAAAGCACAAAGCCTTCTGCAGTTGTGCCTAGAAAATAATCTATAAAATAACCATTGACATTTGTTCAAGGATCTTTACAAAGAATGTCCCAGCATGAGCACATAGGCCGCAGCTTGAGGCCATGGGAAGGATTGTTATCTGAGACCTGTTTGTGAGGGAAATATTTATGGCAAAAGAAGTTTGTTGAGTTTAGGGTTTAGGACTAATTAAGAATAGCTAGAAGCCTTTTTAGGAGATAGTGATCTTAAGATGCTAGGGGCAAACAGGATTTAGAAAGATAAGAAATAAACTGAGGAATGTGGCATGAGTTACAATGTAATCACAAGTATAGGACACATAAGAGGAAGTAGATAATAGATAGTAAAGCGGATTCTGAGAGAATCGCTGAAGCAGGAACTCTGTTTGTAGGACAATAATGATTTCTGGAGACAATAAATCTGGGTGGGGAAAACTAAAAATGTCAAACCTCTGAACTAATGCTTTTGTCAAAGTATAAAAGAGAACCTAAGATTGAAATAAACATGTAGTTCCGGACTATGAGTCAGAGGCTACATCATTGTCCGCCGACACCGCTCACCCCTTCAGGCTGATTCCCTGGCTGCTGGAGCTGGACTCTGGCAAAAACCAGAATCAACTTTTTACCAGAATGAACCCAATACATCCACAAAGAACCTATTCCCAAATAAGGTCATACTCAGGTATACCACGGACATATCCTTCTGAAGGACACAATTCAACCACTAAAGTCTGTTCTATGCCCCCCTCTCCCACCAAATTCATGTCAGTTCCACATGCAAAATACATTCACTCGATCCCATCCCAGCATGCACCCAGTTCTTATCCATTACAGCATCAACAATAAATCTAAAATTTTACCTAAATATCATTGGCTCAAAAGAGCCCCAAATCTCATCTTCTAAATCACTTAAATTTGGTATGGGTGAGACTCTCTGATGAAATAACAAATTTTCTGCTTCCAAAATACAATAGAGAGGCACACATAAGATAGAAATTCCTTTTCCAAAAGGGAGAAAATGAAAAATATAAAGGGATCATTGGGTCCCAAGCTAGTTTGAAATCAAACAGGAAATTTTTCATCAGGTTTCAAGGCCTGAGAAAATACTCTGTAGTTCAAAACTCTGCCCTCTGGATGCACAAACGCTCCTCTGGCCCATGCATCTGGGTCTATAGAGGTTCTGTCTATTTTCATCTCTGCATTTGCAGCACTGTCCTTGGAGTCATCCTTCCTTTCTCTTGAAGAGTGGCGTATGTTTGCAGCTGATTAGCTCTATCAGCCTCTTCTTGTTTGTACAACTCTGAGAATCTTACATTCTTTCATTTTGTCCAATCTCAGTCCAAGCTAGAAGCATCTTTGCTGGGTATAAAATTCTAAAAACCATGTCAGTCTCTGATGTAACTCATGGGGATCCACACAATTAGACAAGAGGATTTCTAGCATAACCTTCCTGGATAATCCCATCTCCATGCCTAGCTTCTGCTAAAAAGGTTAAATCATAACAATAGGCATTGTGCTCTACACTTGCTTCATAATAATCCAGGAGGCAAGAATTGTTTCATTCTACATATGAGGAAATTCAAGGCTTAGCAATATTACATTAATTACTGCTTATAAAAGTCAAGATTCAAACATGTTCTACTTGGAATCTACTTGTCCATAGTTCATCCATTAACTATTGCTCTCAATGGCTTCTCCTAAGAATGCTCACAATGTTTATGGGAATGGACAGCCAGTGTACAGTGTACACAGAAGGAAACCTCTTTCTGATGCCCAGCTCAACATATAACCAAATAGACTTTGTCATAATCTAGTTGGCATTTTTTTTTTTTTTCAAAATAATAGCTTTGTAGAATGCAAGCACACACACATACAGACACACACATCACACCATAAGAAAGGCTAAAAAGTGAGCTTTATTTCCAAGCCAGATATATGTCTTAATCCCCTGGATAACTATCATCAACATTTCTTAGGTGTATTTTCAGAAATTGCCAAGGCCCATATATTCTTCTACATCTTTTTAAAGACAAAAATGAGAACCATATTTGATACACTGTGCAGCCTTGTTTTCATTTTCTTTCTTTTTTTCCCCCTAACAAACAGAATGTTTTTCCTCAGTACATGAAGATCCACCCATTCATTTTATTTTTTTTATTTTATTTTATTTTTAAACTTTACAATATTGTGTTAGTTTTGCCAAATATCGAAATGAATCCGCCACAGGTATACCCACGTTCCCCATCCTGAACCCTCCACCCTCCTCCCTCCCCTCCCCTCCCTCTGGGTCGTCCCAGTGCACCAACCCCAAGC
>NW_011494890.1:1295944-1298427 GCF_000754665.1 Bison bison bison
TCCAGTACCGTGCATTGAACCTGGACTGGCGACTTGTTTCATACATGATATTATACATGTTTCAATGCTATTTTCCCAACTCTCCCCACCCTCTTCCTCTCCCACAGAGTCCATAAGACTGATCTATACATCGGTGTCTCTTTTGCTGTCTCGTACATGGGGTTATTGTTTCCATCTTTCTAAATTCCATATATATGCATTAGTATACTGTATTGGTGTTTTTCTTTCTGGCTTACTTCACTCTGTATAATAGGTTCCAGTTTCATCCATCTCATTAGAACTGATTCAAATGTATTCTTTTTAATGGCTGAGTAATACTCCATTGTGTATATGTACCACAGCTTTCTTAGCCATTCATCTGCTGATGGGCATCTAGGTTGCTTCCATGTCCTGGCTATTATAAACAGTGCTGCGATGAACATTGGGGTACACGTGTCTCTTTCCCTTCTGGTTTCCTCAGTGTGTATGCCCAGCAGTGGGATTGCTGGATCATAAGGCAGTTCTATTTCCAGTTTTTTAAGGAATCTCCACACTGTTCTCCATAGAGGCTGTACTAGTTTGCATTCCCACCAACAGTGTAAGAGAGTTCCCTTTTCTCCACACCCTCTCCAGCATTTATTGCTTGTAGACTTATGGATTGCAGCCATTCTGACTGGCGTGAAATAGTACTTCATAGTGGTTTTGATTTGCATTTCTCTGATAATGAGTGATGTTGAGCATCTTTTCATGTGTTTGTTAGCCATCTGTATGTCTTCTTTGGAGAAATGTCTATTTAGTTCTTTGGCCCATTTTTTGATTGGGTCATCTATTTTTCTGGAGTTGAGCTGTAGGAGTTGCTTGTATATTTTTGAGATTAGTTGTTTGTCAGTTGCTTCATTTGCTATTATTTTCTCCCATTCTGAAGGCTGCCTTTTCACCTTGCTAATAGTTTCCTTTGTTGTGCAGAAGCTTTTAAGTTTAATTAGGTCCCATTTGTTTATTTTTGCTTTTATTTCCAATATTCTGGGAGGTGGGTCATAGAGGATCCTGCTGTAATGTATGTTGGAGAGTGTTTTGCCTATGTTCTCCTCTAGGAGTTTTATAGTTTCTGGTCTTACATTGAGATCTTTAATCCATTTTGAGTTTATTTTTGTGTAAGGTGTTAGAAAGTGTTCTAGTTTCATTCTTTCACAAGTGGTTGACCAGTTTTCCCAGCACCACTTGTTAAAGAGGTTGTCTTTAATCCATTGTATATTCTTGCCTCCATTGTCAAAGATAAGGTGCCATATGTGCGTGGATTTACCTCTAAGCTTTCTATTTTGTTCCATTGATCAATATTTCTGTCTTTGTGCCAGTACCATACTGTCTTGATAACTGGCTTTGTAATAGAGCCTGAAGTCAGGCAGGTTGATTCCTCCAGTTCCATTCTTCTTTCTCAAGATAGCTTTGGCTATTCGAGGTTTTTTGTATTTCCATACAAATTGTGAAATTATTTGTTCTAGCTCTGTGAAGAATACCATTGGTAGCTTGATAGGGATTGCATTGAATCTATAAATTGCTTTGGGTAGTATACTCATTTTCACTATATTGATTCTTCCAATCCATGAACATGGTATATTTCTCCATCTATTAGTGTCCTCTTTGATTTCTTTCACCAGTGTTTTATAGTTTTCTATATATAGGTCTTTGGTTTCTTTAGGTAGATATATTCCTAAGTATTTTATTCTTTCCATTGCAATGGTGAATGGAATTGTTTCCTTAATTTCTCTTTCAGTTTTCTCATTATTAGTGTATAGGAATGCAAGGGATTTCTGTGTGTTGATTTTATATCCTGCAACTTTACTATAATCATTGATTAGTTTTAGTAATTTTCTGGTGGAGTCTTTAGGGTTTTCTATGTAGAGGATCATGTCATCTGCAAACAGTGAGAGTTTTACTTCTTCTTTTCCAATTTGGATTCCTTTTATTTCTTTTTCTGCTCTGATTGCTGTGGCCAACACTTCCAAAACTATGTTGAATAGTAATGGTGAAAGTGGGCACCCTTGTCTTGTTCCTGACTTTAGAGGAAATGCTTTCAATTTTTCACCATTGAGGATAATGTTTGCTGTGGGTTTGTCATATATAGCTTTTATTATGTTGAGGTATGTTCCTTCTATTCCTGCTTTCTGGAGAGTTCTTATCATAAATGGATGTTGAATTTTGTCAAAGGCTTTCTCTGCATCTATTGAGATAATCATATGGTTTTTGTTTTTCAATTTGTTAATGTGGTGTATAACATTGGTTGGTTTGCGGATATTGAAGAATCCTTGCATCCCTGGGATAAAGCCCACTTGGTCATGGCGTATGATCTTTTTAGTGTGTTGTTGGATTCTGATTGCTAGAATTTTGTTAAGGATTTTTGCATCTATGTTCATCAGTGATATTGGCCTGTAGTTTTCTTTTTTTGTGGGATCTTTGTCAGGTTTTGGTATTCGGGTGATGGTGGCCTCATAGAATGAGTTTGG
>NW_011494890.1:1299305-1300029 GCF_000754665.1 Bison bison bison
ATATAAGTATTGCTATCCTGCTTTCTTTTGGTCCCTATTTGCATGAAAAAATCTTTTTCCAGCCCTTCACTTTCAGTCTGTATGTGTCCCCTGTTTTGAGGTGGTCTCTTGTAGACAACATATGTAGGGGTCTTGTTTTTGTATCCATTCAGCCAGTCTTTGTCTTTTGGTTGGGGCATTCAACCCATTTACATTTAAGGTAATTACTGATAAGTATGATCCTGTTGCCATTTACTTTATTGTTTTGGGTTCAAGTTTATACACTGTATTTGTGTTTCCTGTCTAGAGAAAATCCTTTAGTATTTGTTGGAGAGCTGGTTTGGTGGTGCTGAATTCTCTCAGCTTTTGCTTGTCTGAGAAGCTTTTAATTTCTCCTTCATATTTGAATGAGATCCTTGCTGGGTACAATAATCTGGGCTGTAGGTTATTTTCTTTCATCATTTTAAGTATGTCTTGCCATTCCCTCATGGCTTGAAGAGTTTCTATTGAAAGATCAGCTGTTATCCTAATGGGAATTCCCTTGTGTGTTATTTGTTGTTTTTCCCTTGCTGCTTTTAATATTTGTTCTTTGTGTTTGATCTTTGTTAATTTGATTAATATGTGTCTTGGGGTGTTTCGCCTTGGGTTTATCCTGTTTGGGACTCTCTGGGTTTCTTGGACTTGGGTGATTATTTCCTTCCCCATTTTAGGAAAGTTTTCAACTATTATCTCCTCAAGTATTTTC
>NW_011494890.1:1300703-1308198 GCF_000754665.1 Bison bison bison
ATCTGCTGGGTATTCCTCTGTCTCTTCATCTTGTTTAAATTGCTGAGTTTGGGGTGTCCTTTCTGTATTCTGGCAGTTTGTGGAGTTCTCTTTATTGTGGCATTTCCTCGCTCTGTGTGGGTTTGTACAGGTGGCTTGTCAAGGTTTCTTGGTTAGGGAAGCTTGTGTTGGTGTTCTGGTGAGTGGAACTGTATTTCTTCTCTCTCCTTTCGAAGACTTGGGTTGCTTTTCTGGGGGCCTGATGTCCTCTGCCGGCATTCAGAAGTTGTTTTGTGGAATTTACTCAGCGTTTAAATGTTCTTTTGATGAATTTGTGGGGGAGAAAGTGTTCTCCCCGTCCTACTCCTCTGCCATCTTAACTCCTCCCACCCATTCATTTTAATAAATGGTTTTGCTTAGCTTATTTCATGACTGTGCATTAATATTACAGTTAACCAGTTCTCTGTCACTTAGCTTTTAGATTTTTCATTTTTTGATACTCAAGCAAAGTTAATTGCACCTTTTTCACACATGTGAGTTTTGGTTTCTTTTGCTGTAATTCTTCCCCAGCCTGGCTTCCCACACCTGAATGGTACCTAGACCATGGTATTCACTGTCTACCACTCCTGTGCAAATCAGCAACTCTTTGACGTAAGAAAACATCTCTGAAGAGAGTCTTGCTTTTTCTTGACAAAGCTTTAAGAACAAATGTGAGTAAGCAAGTGTCTTGTGGTTTAGATGTTTGAGTGGCGCTAGTGTTAAAGAACAGAGGAGCCTGGCAAGCTATATAGTTCATAGGGTCATGACTGAAGCTACTTAGAACACACATACATACTTATTGAAAATAGACTGTTTACAAGGCTAACTTCCAGCTCCAACCACCTATACAATGTTATAATAAATAACAGGGAAAGGAGACTGAGATGCTCACCAAAGTTAAAAGAAAGCAATCACCTTTCATTATACTTCTTAAAATTTCATTTAGCTCCATTTGGAAACCCCTACCAGTCTAAAGAATTCATACATTATTTTCTTAGTGATTCCCTAACCCTTACGCACTTTCTCAGTTATCAGGCAGAGACCTAATTTCATTTTATGCAATGGACATTCACCAATAGTCAATAATATCTCCTTTTTTTAATTTATATTTTTTGGAACACTAATCATTTATCACCTGAACTTGCCTTCTAGTAACACCTGGGCACAACTAATTGTTATTTATAACACTATGTGTCATCTTTACAACTACATTTCATGAGGTCATATGTATAACATATGGAAGTCGAGTCATTTCAAAAGCAAAGATACAACTGAACTTCTTTAATAAAAAGTTAATTGAAAGTTTAAAAATAAAATAAAATTTAAAAAAAAAAGTTAATTGGGTGGCAGAATGAACTGGCTCAATTAAGTGTCTGCTAACAGCAGAACCAGAGAAAGAATTGAAGTGGACTGTGGCTTAGGCCAGGATAGCCCAAGTACCCTTGGATAACCATAACTTCATTTTTCAAGAACTATATTGTTATAGGACAGATCATGTGAGTGTGTGCAATACTCAGCCTTCTTCACCTCTCTGTAACTCCATGGATTGTAGCCCTCCAGGTTTCTCTGTCTATTCTCCAGGCAAGAATACTGGAGCGGGTTGCCATTTCCTTCTCCAGGGGATCTTCCTGACACAGGGATGGAGCCCTCATCTCTTGTGGCTCCTGTATTGCAGGTGGATTCTTTACCACTGAGCCACCAGGGAAGACCAAATGTGCATTATGGAACTCCAGAAAGGAATACAGGATAATCACTTCACTTTTTCTCCTTAGCCCACGAGCTAGCATTTCCTGGTATTCCAGGAGGGGAAAAAAAAAACAAACAGTATTTAACCTTAACTATGAATCCCTATGGGCTTCCCAATTGGCACTAGTGGAAAAGAACGTGTCTGCCACTGCAGGAGACATAGGTTAGATCCCTGGGTCTGAAAGATCTCCTGGAGAAGGGCATGGCAAGCCACTACAGTAGTCTTGCCTGGATAATCAGAGGGACAGAGGAGCCTGGTGGGCTACAGTCCATTGAGTCACAGAGTCAGACACAGCTGAAGCAACTTAGCATGCACACTCACACAAATCACTATGGAACAATTCTTTTTTAAAATTTTTCTCTTAGGTTTTATTTTGCTTCAATTTTTGTTTTATATTGGAGTATATTTGATTAACACTACTGTGATAGTTTCAGGTGTACAGCACTGTGCTTCAGTTATACATACACATGTACCAATTTTTTTTCTAATTCTTTTCCCATTTAGAATAACAATTCTCATTTTAAGAAATCCTTAGAATAATGTAACCTAGAGTGAAGGCAATGGCACCCCACTCCAGTACTTCACCCCACCCCACTCCAGTACTCTTGCCTGGAAAATCGCATGAATGGAAGGGCCTGGTGGGCTGCAGTCCAGGGGGTCGCTAAGAGTCGGACTCGACTGAGCGACTTCACTTTCACTTTTCACTTTCCTGCATTGGAGAAGGAAATGGCAACCCAATCCGGTGTTCTTGCCTGGAGAATCTCAGGGACGGGGGAGCCTGGTGGGCTGCTGTCTATGGGATTGCACAGAGTCGGACACGACTGAAGTGATTTAGCAGTAGCAGTAGCAGTAGCAGAGTGAACTATCCCCAGCATTATGAGGAATACTTTTTAAAAAAAATTTACCAGCCTTAATGAATATAGCAATGGTTTCTAAACATAGAAATCCTCGACCAGCTGACTTTCAAAATCTGTTTCCTGCCAACTAAACTATCCCTTTCCACAGTCTCAAGTCCAGTCATTTATTTTTCAAGGTTTATGGTAGAGATTAGCTATCCTATTAAGCACTGAGTCCTCAACTGGCACCTACCCCTTCTTCTAAGTTCCCAAGTCCTCTGAAAACCCATCATTTCAATGCATTAATCATATAGTTCCACAATTAGTCTTTTTTGTGTGCTTGTTTTACTGGATTCAAAGAACCTAAGAGTTAGGGATAAATTCTCAGTGTTAGTATGAGTATTAGTATTTAGATGCCCAGAATTCTCCAGCATCCAGCAAATGTTTGTTAAATGAATAAATGAGCAAAAGTGTCAATACAGCCTCCATTTTATTAATGTTTTTGTCAGTGATTTAAAATAAGGACTAAATCAGGCATGTAGATAATTTTAAAATTGATTTTTGCCAAAAAATTTATTTAAGTTAATTTTTAATACCTCTAGACAGAGCATGCACTCCTCTTTCTAAAGTGCCAGCATCACTCTATTTTCTCATTTCTGGTAGCTGCACACACAATTGTTCCCTGACTGACCCTTAGAGTAATTGAGTTTGGTGCTCCTTGACTACATGTCACATAAGAAATGATATTCATTGTGTTTACAAGTGTAAAATAAGTTGTACGTACAGATTGAAACAAGATGTATTTTAATAGAAGATTTGGACACTCACATGGGGAAAGAAATGAGAAAAGTAGATTAGAAATAATATGACATGATAGGTTTTTAAAGAAAGTTCTATAATACAATAGCTACATAGTAGCCATTAGAGTGTATAATCACCCCACATCCTTAATATCCATCTAAACCAAAAGCAGAGGCTGACGGAAAATGTGGAGAGGGTTCCCAGGCTAGTCACCAGGATGATGATGGTTAGAGGAAAAAGCCTTTCAGTGGAGCTTATCCCCATGGAAGACTAGAGAATCACATCACATGACTGTCTAAAAATGGAATAGGATGAGCAGAAGCAGAGTTACCATTCATTACAGTAAGCTGGCCAGAACTCTGAAAAGACGGGAGGAGGAAAACTTAAAAAAAAAAAAAAACATTAAGAAAAGAAAAAGGGTTGGGGGCTTCCCCAGCAGTCCACTGGTTAAGACTCCATGCTTCCAGTGCAGGGGACATAGGCTCAGTCCCTGGTTGGGCAACTAAGATCCCACAGGCCATGTTCAGTTCAGTTCAGTTCAGTCGCTCAGTCATATCTGACTCTGCAACCCCATGAACTGCAGCACGCTAGGCCTCTCTGTCCATCACCAACTCCCGGAGTTGACCCAAACTAATGTCCATTGAGTCTGTGATGCCATCTAACCATCTCATCCTTTGTTGTCCCCTTCTCCTCCCACCTTCGATCTTTCCCAGCATCAGAGTCTTTTCAAATGAGTTAGCTCTTCGCATCAGGTGGCCAAAGTCCTGGAGTTTCAGCTTCAACATCAGTCCTTCCAATGAACACCCAGGACTGATTTCCTTTAGGATGGACAGGTTGGATGTCCTTGCAGTCCAAGGGACTCTCCAGAGTCTTCTCCAACACTACAGTTCAAAAGCATCAATTCTTCTGCACTCAGCTTTCTTTATAGTCCAAATCTCACATCCATACATGACTACTGGAAAAGCCATAGCCTTGACTAGACAGACCTACTTTGACAAAGTAGTGTCTCTGCTTTTGAATATGCTATCTAGGTTGGTCATAACTTTCCTTCCAAGGAGTAAATGTCTTTTAATTTCATGGCTGAAATCACCATCTGTAGTGATTTTGGAGCTCCCCAAAATAGAGTCATGCCATGTAGTTCAGCCAATAATTTAAAAAAGAATTGTAAATAGACAAATTCCACTGAAGAAAGAAGAAAAAGAGAAGTTTCTGACAATCATTCTGAGAATTGCTTCTTCTCTGATTAAATGAGCAATCAGTTTCTCTGAGCAAGAATAAGCACTGCCAAGAGAGGAATTTAAATAGTCATAAATTCAATTGAGAGAACATGCTCAGCCAAGGTGTGTGTATTAGAATTCTCCAATAGGATGTATAGAGATATACATAAGATGAGACATTATAGGAAGTGACTCACATGGTTATAGAGACCTGAAGTCCTACAATTTGCCATCTGCAAGCAGAAAAGCAAGAACATCAGCGGTAAAATTCAGTCCAAGGCCAAAAGACTTGGGAGCAGGAGAGATGCTGGTTTAAGTCCCGTCGTCAGAAGGCTTGAGAACCAGAAGCTCCTATGTCAGAGGGCAGAAGAAGGCAAACAGACATCCAAGCTTAAGAAGGAGAGAATTCATTCTTCTTCCACCTTTCTACACAGGCTGGTTGTGCCCTCATATTGGTAAAGACAGATCTTTACTCAGTCTGATTCAAATGCTAATTTCTTCCAGAAACACCATCACACAGATGCAGAAATAATATTTACCAGTTATATGGGGATTGCTTAGCCAGTCAAGTTGACACATAAAATTAACCATCACACTGTGTAAACACATTCTTACTTCAGACTTGTTTCCTGAGTACAAAAATAGATCCAAAGATGAATAAATACTTATTGAATATTTCCTCTGTGGTAGGTTCTACAATTGGTGCAGAGAAAAAGAGCCATATGATTTCTTGTTTTCTTTCATCTCTTGGCCTTTTCTTCCTTAAAATGTATAAGTTATGTGAAAGATAACTGTTCCATCAGCAACATGTTTTTTTATACTCAATGGTTTCTGTGAGCATTCCCCTATTCTTCAAGGGTATATATCAGAATCTTTGAGAAATCACAGTATTTGAAGTATTTTAAAAAGTCTCCATTTTGAGGTCTTGACACATGCTGCCCACCAATGACATGCTATTCCTCAGTTGAAGACAGTATTTTAGTGGGGCTTGGGAACTGGAAAATAAAGAAGAGGAAGCTAATATCAACTTTAGACTACATTTATTAATTCCAAAGTCAGAGCACAAATCAAAATTGTGTACTACAAAGTGACTCATAAAGATCCTTAAATTTGCTGTAAAATACAGTCTACATTTGACCCTTGAACACCCCAGGGATAGCGGTGTCAACCCTCCACACAGTTGAAAATCCATGTATAACTCAGAGCTCAACCTCTGTCCTCACAGTCTCCTGATATCTATAATTTATCTGAGATCAACCAACCGTGGACCATACATTACAGTATTATAGTACATATTATTGAAAAAATCCACATATAAGTGTACCTATGCAGTTCAAATCTGTGTTGTTCAGGGGTCAACTGTATATGGTTTTATATATACAACTTTATTCTGTAACATATATATATATATAAACGTGCCATGTATTTTATCAGAAATTTCATAATTTGATGACTGACATGCTTAGTCACTAAAAGAAACTGTGATTAAGTTTTATTAATGACTAAAGTCCATAACAGAAGATTGCATCTAAATATACTGGAAAATGAGTTAGCAATATTTTTAACCAATTTTCAATTACTTTTTGAATTTTTAAATTTTATTGAAATATAGTTGATTTACAATGTTACATTAATTTCTGATGTAAAACAAAGTGACTCAGTTATAGGTATATATGTATGTGTATATATATATATATATATATATTCTTTTTCATCTTATTTTCCATTATGGTTTATCACAGAATATTAAATATAATTCCCTGCTATACAGTAGGACTTTGCTATTTTCAGTTAATCACACAATAAGTGGAAATAATTGGTTTCATATTTGATATACTGGCTCATGATCTAATTTTTCATTGAAATTAAAGAGTCAAAATTACTTTTCCAGAGAGATATTATGTTTGTAGGGATAATCTAATGGGGAGGAAATGTATTATCTCTGTAAGTACACTATACTGTGTTCTTAAGTCATTTATGTACAACTATTTTACTGAATGGGCTTCCCAGATGGCACCAGAGGTAAAGAACCTGCCTGCCAATGCAAGAGATATAAGAGACATGGGATCAATTCCTGGGTCGCGAAGATGCCTTGCAGGAAGAAATGGCAACATGGACAGAGAGGCCTGACTGGCCACACTACATGGGGTCACGAGAGTCGGACCCAACCGAGCAACTAAACCACTGCCACCATTAGAATGAATGGGATGCCTGCTGTGGAAGACTTCTCTTTTCTGAGTGATGCTCCCACCATAAATTTTGAACCTAAGCTGAATTCTTAGTTTCCCCTGAGATATTTTCACCAGCTATTGACAGAAATATATCAGTGATTGCCCACCGGCTCAGCAAGAACTAGGCCAGCCTTTAAGAATTGTAATGAGAGAAGCCCATCAGGTTGTGAAAATGCAAATTTGCAGAAACATAACTTCCCTTGTGATTTGAAGAGAATATTATTCATTGTTAGGGAATTTCACCCTTAACATCTAGCTGGGGGAAGGAGATGCAAGACAAAATCTGAGACTTAAATTTTCAGATGTTACTTCCAGGAGTTTCTTTCCCTTTCCTTGAGAAAAATACCTGAAAATGATGCTGTAAAAGTGCTACACTCAATATACCAATAAATTTGGAAAACTCAGCAGTAGCCACATGACTGGAAAAGGTCAGTTTTCAATCCAATCCCAAAGAAGAGCAATGCCAAAGAATGTTCAAATTACCACATAACTGCACTTATTTGACATGCTAGCAAAGTAATGCTCAAAATTCTCCAAACTAGGCTTCAACAGTATGTGAACCAAGAAATTCCAGATATTCAAGCTGGATTTAGAAAAGGCAGAGGAACCAGAGATCAAATTGCCAACATCCATTGGATCATAGAA
>NW_011494890.1:1308298-1311802 GCF_000754665.1 Bison bison bison
AACATCTACTTCTACTTCATTGACTATGCTAAAGCCTGTGGCTGTGTGAATCACAACAAACTATGGAAAATTCTTCAAAAGATGGGAATACCAGACCCCCTTACATGCCTCCTGAGACATCTGTATGAAAGTCAAGAAGCAACAGTTACAACCAGACATGGAACAATGGACTGGTTCAAAATTGGGAAAGGAGTACATCAAGGCTGTATACTGTCACCCTGCTTGTTTAACTTCTATGCAGAGTACATCATGCAAAATGCTGGGCTGGATGAAGCACAAGCTGGAATCAAGACTGCCGGGAAAAATATCAATAACCTCAGATATGCAGATGACACCATCCTTATGGCAGAAAGTGAAGAGGAACTGAAGAGCTTGTTAATGAAAGTGAAAAGAAGAGCGAAAAGGTTGGCTTAAAACTCAACATTCAAAAAACTAAGATCATGACATCTGGTGTCATCACTTCATGGCAAAAGATGGGGAAGCAATGGAAATAGTGACAGACTTTATTTTCTTGCTCTCCAAAATCACTGCAGGTGGTGACTGCAGCCATGAAATTAAAGAACGCTTGCTCCTTGGAAGAAAAGCTATGACAAACCTAGACAGCATATTAAAAAGCAGGGACATTACTTTGCCAACAAGGTCCATCTAGTCAAAGCTATGATTTTTCCAGTAGTCATGTATGGATGTGAGAGCTGGACCAGAAAAAAAAGGGTGAGCACTGAAGAATTGATGCTTTTTAACTGTTGTGCTGGAGGAGACTCTTGAGAGTCCCTTGGTCTGCAAGATCAAACCAGTCAGTCCTAAAGGAAATCAACCCTGAAAATTCACTGGAGGGACTGATGCTGAGGCTGAAGTTCCAATACTTTTGCCACCTGATGTGAAGAGTTCACTCACTGGAAAAGACCCTGATGCTGAGAAAGACTGAAGGCAGGAGGAGAAGGTGATGACAGAGGATGAGATGGTTGGATAGCATCACCAACTCAATAGACATGAGTTGAGCAAGCCTTGGGAGATAGTGAAGGACAGGGAAGCCTGGTGTGCTGCAGTCCATGGGGTCGCAAAGAGTTGAACACAACTGAGTGACTGAACAACAAAGAGCTCATAGTTGAGTCCCTCTTCTGGAATCTGAGAGTCACCTATCCCATGGTTAGCCTCTCCCAAGGGCTGTCCACATCAATGATTGGTTGCCTAAAAGGGGAAGGGAAGAAGAGAAGGACCAGCCCCCATGCCTTAATTAAGGACAATTCTAAAGAGCCATATATAGCCAGAGCTACTTTATTGCAACTGTAAGACAGTTTCAATCTCTCCCTGTGCCTAATCCTATTTCTTTCAATGCCTTGTCATACTAAATGAAGTAATGAGACAAAGAAAAATATCCTATGATATCTTTTATATGCAGAATCTGAAAAAATGATATAAATAAACTTTTATTTACAAAGCAGAAACAGACTCACAGATTTAGAGAACAATCTTACTGTTACCAGGGGGTAGAGTGGGAGGGCAGGGGAAACAGATACATGGGGAGTTTGGGATTGACATGTACACACTGCTATATATAAAATAGATAACCAACAAGTACCTACTGTATTGCACAAGGAACTCTGCTCAAAATTCTGTAATAACCTAAATTGGGAAATAATTTGGAAAATAATAGACATATATGAAAATAATGGGGTTCCCTGATGGCTTAGACTGTAAAAGAATCCACCTGCAATGTAGGAGATCCAGGTTGGATCCCTAGGTTGGTAAGATCCCCTGGAGAAGGGAATGGCAATCTATTCCAGTATTCTTGCCTGAAGAATTCTATAGACAGAGGAGCCTGGTGGGCTATAGTCCATGGGTTCACAAAAGAGTCTGACATGACTGAGCAACTAACATTTTCACTTTTTTTCATGGAAGGAATGACTGTCACTGAGGGCTATCAATTCACTGGAAAAAAGCAATTAAAAGTAGAGATAATTAATTACCAATTTAAGGTAAAGTGTGAAAGTCATAGGGATTCTTTGGCATCATATGAAGAATCTCTGCTTTACAATAACTAAAAGGCAAAGAAAGCTAGAACTGAATTATAAAATTAACCTTTCAGAGAAGACTGAACTTGTGAAGTGCCAAGACCAGTACCTGGATTACTAAACCTGGAATGGGAATGTCTAGGTCTTTACACTCAAAAATCTTAAATACCCATATTCTCTTGGCCTTTCTGGGCCCATCAGAAGTGGTCTATTCCTCTTTGTTAAAACCCAGCATTCCTCTCTTACTTTAAGACAATGGGAAGACTCCTGTCTTTCAATACAGCACATGTTCCTCTCAATATCTATCCCAATCTCCCATAGGGGCCTCCAGGAATTGAAGAAGAGGTCAAGAATCCATGAGGAATCACCGTGAAATATGAAATCAACATTATACAGTAATGATTCAACCCGTCCTTCACATAAACCTATGGTTATTCACTCAGGTATCATACTCTAGGGAAAGAGAATACCTGGAAATTTCAAGGTCACCTTTATTCCAGTTATTCATGTCAAAGTAGGAACACATGGTAATAAATAGTTTCACTGACTCATTTGAAAAGACCCTGATGCTGGGAAAGATTGAAGGCAGGAGGAGAAGGGGATAACAGAGGATGAGATGGTTGAATGGCATCACTGACTTGATGGACATGAGTCTGAGTAAGCTCTGGGTGTTGGTGATGGACACGGAAGACTGGTGTGATGCAGTCCATGGGGTCTCCAAGAGTCGGACACAACTGAGCAACTGAACTGAACTAAACTGAACTGAGGTCCAGTTTGCAAAATGGGGCATGGGGCCTGGAAAAATCCAGTAATTATGTTCTCTCTCCTTTTGCTTTATTGGAATAAACATACTTGATAGTTAACAGACTCCATCCCCTACCCCAGGTTGCTGGCTTGACCTTTGAAGACAAGAGCCATCAGTAGGGAAGACCAAGCAGATGTCTCTGTTCAGATTTGACAGTAAGCAGCTAGGCTACTGGGTGGCCTGAGAAGAATATGGTCAGGATCAGCCACTAAATAAGCCACTTAGACTAGCAAAGATGTTAAAGGTGAAGAGAATCTAGAATAGGTAGAAGAGGACTAGGACAATAGGTATCAGTTGTAGCCTCAAGACCTGTTGCATCACCTGAGCTGCTTTTTAATACATATGGAACAACAGACTGGTTCCAAATAGGAAAAGGAGTATGTCAAGGCTGTATATTGTCACCCTGCTTATTTAACTTCTATGCAGAGTACATCATGAGAAATGCTGGGCTGGAAGAAGCACAAGCTGGAATCAAGATTGCCGGGAGAAATATCAATAACCTCAGATATGCAGATGACACCACCCATATGGCAGAAAGTGAAGAGGAACTAAAGAGCCTCTTGATGAAAGTGAAAGTAAAGAGTGAAAAAGTGGGCTTAAGGCTCAACATTCAGAAAACGAAGATCATGGCATCTGGTCCCATCACTTCATGGGAAATAGATGGGGAAATAGTGGAAACAGTGTCAG
>NW_011494890.1:1311902-1318674 GCF_000754665.1 Bison bison bison
CTCCTTGGAAGGAAAGTTATGACCAACCTAAATAGCATATTGAAAAGCCAGAGACATTACTTTACCAACAAAGGTCCGTCTAGTCAAGGCTATGGTTTTTCCTGTGGTCATGTATGGATGTGAGAGTTGGACTGTGAAGAAGGCTGAGCGCCTAAGAATTGATGCTTTTGAACTGTGGTGTTGGTGAAGACTCTTGAGAGTCCCTTGGACTGCAAGGAGATCCAACCAGTCCATTCTGAAGGAGATCAGCCCTGGGATTTCTTTGGAAGGAATGATGCTAAAGCTGAAACTCCAGTACTTTGGCCACCTCATGCAAAGAGCTGACTCATTGGAAAAGACTCTGATGCTGGGAGGGATTGGGGGCAGGAGGAGAAGGGGACAACAGAGGATGAGATGGCTGAATGGCATCACTGACTCGATGGAGGTGAGTCTGAGTGAACTCCGGGAGTTGGTGATGGACAGGGAGGCCTGGCGTGCTGCGATTCATGGGGTCGCAGAGTCGGACACAACTGAGCAACTGAACTGAACTGAATGATAATACTTTGGATGTATCACATTAAAGAAAATATACCATTAAATTGATATTAACTCTTTAAAAACATGGCTGCTTGAAAATTTTAAATTAAATATGTAGTTTATATTTGTGGCTTTTGGTATATTTCTATTTCACAGGTTTGATTTATAGTATATGCAACAAAAATTTCACCTCTAACCAATAGGATACTATCAGTTGCCAAATGCATGTAATTTAGCCAATAGAATAAGAGCTATTTTAGGTAGTTATGGTCTGCAGAGGGGATGTTCATAATACACTCTAATGAGAAACTGAGAAAAGAAAGCATCCTTCCATCTGACTCCTTTCTCCATCTTTACAGGCATATCATAACCACCACCCAGGAAGCAAGAGAGGATGTTGCAGAAATCTGATTATTCCATAATTTTAAAACATTATGGGAGTCTTCCCTAAATGTTTTGTGAACTCAAAATCTGTATCTATATCATTACATCAAACAAGTATCATTGCAGCAGTTTGATCTGTCTTGATTGTAGAAGGTCCTAAAATAGAAGGCCCTACTGATCTGCAGGCATGGAGGAAGTGGATCTTAAAACTGAAAGCTCTAAAAAAATACAGTCATCGCATTCTGGAAACAAAGTTTAAAATAAGGCAGTAACCACAATATTCAGTCATCCACCATAAAATTATCTGTTGTAATCTCCACTTCTGGACCTGGATAGTTAAATAGCAATATATAAACAAACAACATCAAAGTGTCTTTTTGGCTAACTGCCACCCTGCCACTTCTGAACTGAAGCCAATTATAATGACATCATCCTAGTTTCATGTCCTTTACTGACCTTCCTACTTATGTTGCCAAAATGTATTAAATTTCTTTTCTACAGTCTGTCTTTTCCTTTTGCCTTTGTTTCTTTAAATAATAACTTGACATCACTTGACCTCAACCTACAATTTTGGCTGATAATATCACTGAGCAATTCACTTACATAAATGGGCTTTCATAATCATCTGTTGTGTCATAGAAAAAATCATGCAAAAAAGAATGAATTTTTATGATATGGAACTAAAGAAACTTCTCATACCCCCATTAGGCAGTTAAGATGAGATGTTCTATCAAGTTGTAGCTATGTAGTTTCTATGCTACTATAGATATTAAAATATATACTTAGTGAATTCACCTGCACATGTTTATTTTAGAATTCTCTAAGTAAAAGTCACTCTGACCACTAAATTGAAAATGAAAGTGGTATCCCATTAGCTGAGATCTTCAAATATGATGGAGTCTTGACTATGTTTGAAAATCTGCAAATTCTAAGAAGGAAATCTAAAGTCACTATTTATATATTTGAAAGAAAATTAATATCTTTAGAATGTTAAAATGGAAAGTTACTTTTCTGGAAAAAAAATATGGCTCAGTTAATAAAGAATATTTACGGATGATATGTAATAAAATGTGTGCTAGTCTGTATTATGATATTGACTTATGTGTAAATTCATATATGCTAATTAAGTCGAGAGCCATTACCATTGTTCAAGCATGAGGCTTCTACTTGGATTAAAGAAAAAAAAATTCTTCACCTTCACAGATGTTTAAAAGACTGTAAATTAAAAGACTGTGAATAACATTGCCCTTTCTTTATCATATCCTCAGTATTTAGCACAATGTTTGGCATATATTTTGTATTAATACATATGCTCTAAATAATTTAATAGCCTCAAATTTAAAGAGTACTAACAGATCATAGTCATTCAAATTAGGGACTGTACTGTTCAATTATGGGTTCAAGTCCTATCATTTACTGAGCATGTGACTTTTGATGAATTATTTCATCTCTCTTTTATCTTCTTATCTGAAAAATAGGTATAGGTATAAGAATAGCTCTAGCCTCATCAGAAAACCATGAGGAATAAAGAGTTAGTACATATAAAACTTTTAGAACAGTATACACAGAGTTAAAAGCTAAATATTTTATTAAATAGAAGCACTTATCTGTATTTTAGAATTTGTGAGTTCTTTTTACATATAACTTACAATATCTTGTGACCTAGGGAAGACTGTATTATTAGACTGGTTTACAGTTGAAGAAACAAAGCCCCAAGGTCCCACTATCAGAAAGGAGCAAAACCGGGACTTGAATCCAAGTTCTCTGAATATGAATTCTAAATATTTTCTACTATATACAGTTAAAAGAGTTTCTTTGGATTTTTTCCCTAATAGTGTCTGAAATGTGTTGTTGTTTACTCAGTAAGTCATGTCTGACTCTTGCAACCCCAGGCTTCTCTGTCCATCAGACTTCCCAGGCAAGAGTACTAGAATGGGTTGCCATTTCCTTCTCCAGGTTATCTGCCCTATCCAGAGATCGAAATCACATCTCCTGCACTACAGGTAGATTCTTTACCACTGAGCCACCAGGGAAGCCCTGTCTGAAATATGAGTATAGACATTAATCTTCATAGAACTGTTGGGATTCATTACTCTCAGTAACCAAGTTGTAGTAGAAAATAAACATGATGAATGATCAGCTTCTTTTCAGTGATCTGTGCACACGGTCATGGGTGATTCTTAAGCAACAGCTGTATGGCACACTATTGAGAGGGTTAATGCTTAAATAGGTTGATAAAGAGTCCCAGGCACTTGAGGAGGAGAAAGGGACAAACATTTTTTTTTCTACATTCCTTCCTCTTAGTCACATAAGACTTTTTTTCCTTAAGCTATGAGTTGTTATGGCAACAATCTGTTTCTTCTATGACTAACTTTCTTTAAGCCCAGAGCTAATGATTATAAAACAAAACTACACACCTTGCTCAAGGGTATGTTTTTCCTTAAGCTCTGTACTAATGACTATATAACAACAATGTATCTTACTCAACATGTTTCTTCTTCTTACAGAACTTTCTGAATAATCTTGTGATCTTAAGACATATGTCATGGGACTGGCTTTGGTAAGACCTTTCTATTGTTGGTAACCAATTGAAAAAGTATCAATCACATGCTAGCAAAATAATGCTCAAAATTCTCCAAGCCAGGATTCAACAGTACATGAACCGTGAAATTCCAGATGTTCAAGTTGGATTTAGAAAAGGCAGAGGAACCAGGAATCAAAGAGCCAACATCTGTTGGATAATACAAAAAGCAAGAAAATGACAGAAAAACATCTACTTTTGCTTTACTGATTATGCCAAAGCCTTTGACTGTGTAGATCACAATAAACTGCGGAAAATTCTGAAAGAGATGGGAATACCAGACAACCTTACCCGCCTCCTGAGAAATCTGCATGCAGGTGAAGAAGCAACAGTTAGAACTAGATATGGAACATGGACGGGTTTCAAATTGGGAAAGGAAAGCTGCGTATTGTCACCCTGCTTATTTAACTTATATGCAGAGTACATCATCGGAAACACTGGGCTGGAGGAAGCACAAGCTGGAATCAAGCTGGGAGAAATGGCAATAATCTCAGATATGCAGATGACACCACCCTTATGGCAGCAAGTGAAGAGAAACTAAAGAGCCTACTGATGAAAGTGAAAGAGGAAAGTGAAAAAGTTGGCTTAAAGCTCAACATTCAGAAAACTAAGATCACAGCATCCGGTCCTATCACTTCATGGCAAATAGATGGGAAAACAGTGGAAACAGTGACAGACTATTTTTTAGGGGGGCTCCAAAATCACTGCAGATGGTGACTGCAGCCATGAAATTAAAAGACAGTTGCTCCTTGGAAGAAAAGCTATGACAAACCTAGATAGCACATTAAAAAGCAGAGATGTTACTTTGCCAACAAAGGTCTGTCTAGTCAAAGCTATGGTTTATCCAGTAGTCATGTATGGATGTGAGAGTTGGACTATAAAGACAGCTGAGCACTGAAGAATTGATGCTTTTTAACTGTGGTGTTGGAGAATATTCTTGAGAGTCCCTTGGACTGCAAGGAGATCTAACCAGTCCCTCTTAAAGGAAATCAGTCCTGAATATTCATTGGAAGTACTGATGCTGAAGCTGAAACTCCAAAACTTTGGCCACCTGATATGAAAAGCTGACTCATTGGAAAAGACCCTGATGCTGAGAACGACTGAAGGCAGGAGGAGAAGGGGATGACAGAGGATGAGATGGTTGGATGGCATCACTGACTCAATGGACATGAGTCTGAGTAAACTCCGGGAGTTGGTGATGGACAGGGAGGCCTGGCGTGCTGCAGTCCATGTGGTCACAAGGAGCCGGACATGACTGAGTGACTGAACTGAACTGAAAATGTATATAAAGCCCGACCCACCTAGTGGGTGGGCCACTCTCTGCCCCCTTGTGATGTCTATGTCAGAAGCTTTCTCTATCCCTTTTTCACTGTAATAAAACTTTTCCCCATAAATTCTGAGCTCCTGAAGCCATGCCTCTTGTCCCAAAGTGAAATTCTCTCCTTCTGAGATCATGAATCTGACACCATTCACTGTAAGCTATCACTATTGCATAGGTTGATAGTTTCTATCTGCCCTCAAAGTTCATAATCTAAAAGAAGAAATAGAGGAGAGGTGGATGAATGGCAGAGTAGGAAGACCATGAACTCACCTCCTCCCACTGACACACCAAAATTATAACCACTTACAGAGTAACTATCTATGAGAACAACCAGAAGGCTGGCGGAAATTTTTTTCCACAACTGAACATATGAAGAAGGAACCACAACAAGACAGGTAGGAGGGGCAAAGACTCATTTAGAATCCACACACCTGGGCTGGTGACCCCTACACAGGAAAACTATCACAAATATAGAGATACTCCCCAAATGGTGAGGGGTCCAAGCCCCACATCAGGTTCTGTACTCTAAGTTTTCTAAACTGGGAAGATGAGCTCCCAGAACCTGGCTTTGAAAATCATTGGGGGCTCATGTTCAGGAGGGCAGAGGGCTATAGGAAACCGACACTTCACTCATACAGGACATGCACAAAATCTCACATTCTCCAAGTCCCAGCACAGAGAAAGTACTTTGAATGAAGCCAGGGTCAGACCCACTTGCTTATCTTGGAGAGCCTCCAGGAGATGCAGGATGTCACTGGGACTTCCCCTGAGGATGCACATGCTGGCAGCAGCTATTTTTGAAAGCTTGTTTTACCATGATAATACTGCAGTAGCAAGAGCCTTTTGGGAATCCTCCCTCTAGCATATTAGTGCTGGGGACCCAGCCAGCCCACTGGTAGACCAGAAGCAACACTGAGCCTGCCAAGTCCAAGCACACATCATTCAAAGACCCTGCCACAAGTTCCCTCAGATATGCAGAAAGTCACACATGGACAAAACCCCACCTACCAGTGGGCCAGTACCAGCCCTGAGTTCCCTGGGCCATTTAGCCAACCACACAGGAAGCCTACTCCTCCCTCTAGAGGGCCGTAGTCATAACACAAAGCAGGACTCACAGACAGCAAGACACACACATACCAAAAGTGAGAAGGAAAAATACCTTCCAGGCAAATGATAATGTAAAGAAAACTGAAGTAATAATACTTTTATCAGACAAAATACACTTTAAAATAGATACTGTAACAAGAGACAAAGCAGGACATTACATAATGATAGAGAGATAAATCCAACAAGAAGGTATAGTAATTATAAACATATATGCTCGAACACAGGAGCACCTATATATATATAAAGCAAACACTAATAAACATAAAATGAGAGATTGACAGTCATATAATAATAATAGAGGACTTTCAGTTCAGTTCAGTTGCTCAGTCGTGTCCAACTCTTTGTGACCCCATGAATCACAGCACGCCAGGCCTCCCTGTCCATCACCAACTCCCGGAGTTCACCCAGACTCACGTCCATCGAGTCAGTGATACCATCCAGCCATCCCATCCTCTGTCGTCCCCTTCTCCTCCTGCCCCCAATCCCTCCCAGCATCAGAGTCTTTTCCAATGAGTCAACTCTTTGCATGAGGTGGCCAAAGAACTGGAGTTTCAGCTTTAGCATCATTCCTTCCAAAGAAATCCCAGGGCTGATCTCCATCAGAATGGACTGGTTGGATCTCCTTGCAGTCCAAGGGACTTTCAAGAGTCTTCTCCAACACCACAGTTCAAAAGCATCAATTCTTCAGTGCTCAGCCTTCACAGTTCAACTCTGACATCCATACATGACCACAGGAAAAACCATAGCCTTGACTAGACGGACCTTTGTTGGCAAAGTAACGTCTCTGCTTTTCAATATGCTATCTAGGTTGGTCATAACTTTCCTTCCAAGGAGTAAGCATCTTTTAATTTCATGGCTGCAGT
>NW_011494890.1:1318864-1344920 GCF_000754665.1 Bison bison bison
TCCAGCCCATCGTTTCTCATGATGTACTCTGCATATAAGTTAAATAAGCAGGGTGACAATATGCAGCCTTGACGTACTCCTTTTCCTATTTGGAACCAGTCTGTTGTTCCATGTCCAATTCTAACTGTTGCTTCCTGACCTGCATACAGATTTCTTAAGAGGCAGGTCAGGTAGTCTGGTATTCCTATCTCTTTCAGACAGAATTTCCCACAGTTTATTGTGATCCACACAGTCAAAGGCTTTGGTATAGTCAATAAAGCAGAAATAGATGTTTTTCTGGAACTCTCTTGCTTTTTCAATGATCCAGCGGATGTTGGCAATTTGATCTCTGGTTCCTCTGACTTTTCTAAAACCAACTTGAACATCAGGAAGTGGACTTTAACACCCCCTTTACATCAATGGACAGATCATCCAGAAAGCAAATCAGTAAAAAAGAAACCACTAACTTTAAATGACAAATTGGACCAATAGAGTTATTAAATATATAAAGAATATTTTATCCAAAAATAGCAGAATACACATTCTTTTCAAATGTACATGGAAAACTCTCCAGAATAGATCACAAGCTAGACCACAAAACAAGTCTCAATAAATTTAAGAAGACTGAAAACATATAAAAACATCATTGTTAACCACAACAGCATCAGCATAGCAATCAGCTTTAAGAAAAAAAAAAAAAAATACACAAACACATGAAATCTAAGCATCCCATGGGTCACTGATGAAATCAAAGAGGAAATGAAAAAAAAAATACCTGGAGACAAAAATTGAAACACAACAATCCAAAATCTATGAAATGCAGCAAAAGCAGTTCAAAGAGGAAAGTGTAGAGTGATACAAAACTACCTCAAGAAGCAAACAATCTCTAACAATTTGAACTTAAACCTAAAGGAACTAGAAAAAGGAAACAATAAAAAAAGTTAGCAGGGTGAAAAATAATATCGATTAGAATGGAAATAAATAAAATAAATACTAAAAATACAATAGAAAAATCAATAAAACTAGCATTCAGTTCTTTGAAAACATAAACAAAATTGACAGATCTTTCAGTTCAGTTCAGTCGCTCAGTCATGTCCTACTCTTTGCAACCCCATGAACCGCAGCATGCCAGGCTTCCCTGTCGATCACCAACTCCCGGAGTTCACCCTAACTCATGTCCATTGAGTCAGTGATGCCATCCAGCCATCTCATCATCTGTCATCCCCTTCTCCTCCTGCCCTAAATCTTTCCCAGCATCAGAGTCTTTTCCAGTGAGTCGGCTCTTCGCATGAGGTGGTCAAAGTATTGGAGTTTCAGCTTCAACATCAGTCCAATGAGCACCCAGGACTGATCTCCTTTAGGATGGACTGGTTGGATCTCCTTGCAGTCCAAGTGACTCTCAAGAGTCTTCAACACCACAGTTCAAAAGTATCAATTCTTCGGTGCTCAGTTTTCTTTATAGTCCAACTCTCACATCCATACATGACCACTGGAAAAACCATAGCCTTGACTAGACGGACCTTCTTTGACAAAGTAATGTCTCTGTTTTTTAATACACTATCTAGGTTGGTCATAACTTTCCTTCCAAGTAGCAAGCGTCTTTTAATTTCATGGCTGCAGTCACCATCTGCAGTGATTTTGGAGCCCAAAAAAATAAAGTCAGCCACTGTTTCCCCATCTATTTGCCATGAAGTGATAGGCAGATGCCATGATCTTCGTTTTCTGAATGTTGAGCTTTAAGCCAACTTTTTCACTCTCCTTTTTCACTTTCATCAAGAGGCTCTTTAGTTCCTCTTCACTTTCTGCCATATGGGTGGTGTCATCTGCATATCTGAGGTTATTGATATTTCTCCCGGCAATCTTGATTCCAGCTTGTGCTTCCCACAGCCCAGCATTTCTCAAGATGTACTCTGCATAGTCTCGCTAAAGACAGATCTTCAGCCAGACTCATCAAGGAGAAAAAAGATAAAGGGATCAAATCAATAAAATTAGAAATGAAAAAGAAGTTATAATTGATACCACAAAAATACAATCATAAGAGATTACTGTGAACAATAATACACCAATAAAATGAATAGCCTAGAAGACATGTATAAATTCCTTAAAATGTACAATCTCTCAAGACTGAACCAGGAAGAAATAGAAAATGTAAACAGACTGATTACCAGTAATAAAATCAATTCGGTAATCCAAAAAAACCCTCAAAAAACAAAAGCCCAGGACTAGATGTCTTCACAGGTAAATTCTACAAAATATTTAAAGAAGAATTAACATCTATTCTTCTCAAACTATTCCCAATAATTGAAGAAGGAATGCTTCCAAACTCATTCTTATCAGAGACATTACCCTGATACTAAAACCAGACAAAAATATCACATACAAAAAAGAAAATTACAAGGCAACATTAATGATGAACATAGATGCAAAAATTCTCAACAAAATATTAGCAAACTGAATTCAACACACTAAAAGAATCATAAACCATTATCAAGTGGGATTTATCCCAGGAATGTGCAGATGGTGTAATATCCACAAAACAGACAATGTGATACACTGTATCAGCGAACTGAAGAATAAAAATCAAATGACCATCTCAACAAATGCAGAATAACTTTTTGACAAAATTCGACACACATTTATGATATTTTTTTAAAAAGACTGTCAACAAAGTGGGTACAGAAGGAACATACCTCAACATAATAAAGGTCATATGCGGCAAACTTGCAGCCAACATCATAGTCAACAGTGAAAAGCTGAAAGCATTTCCTCTAAAATGAGAAACAAGAGGAGGATGCTGTCTCTCTCCACTTTTATTCAAGATAACGTTGGAAGTCCTAGACACACAGAGCAGTCAGAAAAGAAAAAATAAATAAAAGAAATCCAAATTGGAGAAGTAAAACTGTCACTGTCTGCAAGTGACATGAGACAATATAGAGAAAATCCTAAAGACACTATAAAAAAAGACATGAGAACTAGTAAATGAATTCAGTGAAGTTTCAGGATAACAGATTAATATATAGACATGTGTTGCACTTCTATACACTAACTAGGAACTATTAGAAAAATTAAGAAAATAATCCCTTTTACAATTACATCAAAAAGAAAAAAATAACAAGGAATAAATCAAAGAGGTAAAAGGCTTGTACTCAGAAAACTACAAGATGATGGTTAAAGAAATTGAAGGTGATACAAATGGAAAGATATACCATGCTCATAAATTGAAAGAATTAATATTGTTAAAATTACAATGCTACCCAAGATAAGCTACAGATTCAGTGGAATTCTGATCAAAATATCATAGGTATTTTTCATAAAAACTATAACAAGTAATTCTAAAATTTGTAGAGAAACACAAAATATCCCAAATTGCCAAGACAATTTTGAGAAAGAACAAAGCTGGAAGCATCTAGTTCCCTGATTTCAAATGATACTACAAAGTTATGGTAATAAAAACAGTAGGGTACTGACAAAAAGACAGACACATTGATCAATGGACTAGAATAGAGAGCCCAGAAATAAATCTATAATTAAATGGTCAATTAATCTTCAACAAAAAAGATAATAATATAAAATGGGGAATAGGAAACCTCTTCATAGGTGGTGTTGAAAAAATCTAAATAGCTACATGCAAAAAACTCAAACTGGGCTACTTTCTCATACCATGTACAAAAATAAACACAAAATAGATTAAAGACCTAAATATAAGACCCGAAACCATAAAACACCTAGAAGGAAACTCAGGCAGTATGCTCTTTGACATCAGTCTTAGCAATATATTTTGGGATCTGTCTCTAAGGCAATGGAAATAAAAGCAAAATTGAGTAAATGGGACTACATCACACTATAAAACCTTCTGCACAGCAAAGGAAATTATCAACAAAATGAAAGGCAGCCTACTGAATGGGAGAAGATATTGGCAAGCAATGTATCTGATGAGGGGTTAATACCCAAAATATACAAAGAACTCAAACAACTCAACATCAAACAACCCAGCTGAAAAACAGAGGATCTAATTATCAGAGAAATGTAAATCAAACCATGAGACATCACCTGACAGGTGTAAATCTGTCAAAATGGTTGTCATTAAAAAAAAGAGACAAGATATAATAAATATTGAAGAGGATACAGAGTAAAGGGAAATTTTTGTGCCCTATTGGTGGGAATGCAAATTGGCATGGCCACTATGGAAAACAATATGAATGTTACTCAAAAAAATTTTAAAAAGAACTACATTAGAATCCAGCAATTGTACTTCTAGCCATTCTTTGAAGAAAAATACTAATTCAAAATTTTATATGCATCCATATGTTCATTACAGCATTATTTACAAAATCCAAGATACAGAAGCAACATAAATGTCCACAGTGGATGAAGGGATAAAGAATACATGGCCTATATATACAATAGAATATTACTCAGCCATAAAAAAATGAAATCTTGCCATGGATAGACCTAGCATGGATAGACCTAGAGGATATTATGCTACATGAAGTAGTCAGACAGAGAAAGGCAAATACCATATGATTTCACTTATATGTGAAATCTAAAAAACGAAACAAACAAAATGAAAACAGACTCATAGATACAGAGATCAAACAAGTATTTGCCAAAATGGAGGGAAGTTGAGTCAAGAGACAAAATAAGTGAAGGGGACTGAGAGGTTCAAACCTCTAGTTATAAAGTAAATAAGTTATGGAGATATAATTTACAGTATAAGGAACTCTGCCTATAATATTGTGATAATTTTGTATGGGGACAGATGGTTACTAGACCTACAGTGTCATCATTTCATAATGTATGCAACGTCAAATCCCTGTGCAGTAAAACTGAAACTAACAAAATACTGTACATCAACTATATTTTAATAAGAAAGTAAATAATAGGTATATAAAAGAAGAAAGGGAATACATACACATGCATAAATAACATGAAGAGTCACTGCAGAGAGATGTCAAACGAAAGAGCATATAGCATAGAGAAAAACACTGAGACCTTGTGGTATATAATAAATTTCAGGTCTTGAGACACATGGAGCTCCTCCCTAGGAAAGGAAGTTATCTTAAACTAATGTATGTAAGATCATGTTTTCAACTTATATAAAACTAAAGTGTGGACAGTTTCTACTTTGCATTATTACTCTCTCAAACCAATAGAGGAGTGCCAATTAATTAAAAAAAAAACTTTTTAAGGAACAACTTGCAAAAATTGAAAAACTGCAATCACATTGACTCAGTAATTTCACTGGATCCTTTTATTTTCACCTCTACTACTAGCATTGATCAAAACCACCATCACATCCTGCCTGGACTTTCACAATGGCCTCTTGCTGATCCCTCTGCTTCCATTCTGGCTCCAATTCAATCTATGCTTCATACAGAGACTGGAGCCATTATCCTAAAATACAAATCAGATTGCCCCTTTATGCTTCTTAAATTCCCCAATGGCTGCTCATGATCCTTGGAAGGAAATCCAAATTCTTTCCATGGCTTAAAAACCCTAGGGATTTGCTTGTGTTTCTGATCTCAATCATACCACTTTCTCACACACTAGACTTTGACCATTCTGGCCTTTTTTCTGTCTCTATCTCAGGACTTTGCATAAGCTCTTCCATCTGCCTCAAATACTCTTTATCTCTTCATCCATACAGATTTCAACTTAAATGTCACTTTTTTAAATAGACTGGATTTGACAACCCAATCAAAAGTGACTGCTTAACCACACCACTGGTATTGTAACTCTCTGTACAACACTATCAAGATATGCTGCCTTCTTACTTACCTATTCAATCTGCTTTTCATCACATATTTTTGAACATATATATTCATGTTGATATACATTTAGTATTATTTGTTTGCTTATTTTTCCCCTCCCTCCACCCATTGCAAAGAATTTAAGTTTCTAAGTTTAGGGCGCTTGCTTGTTCTGTTCACCAGTATATCTCCAGCTCCAGTAACAATGCCCAGCACATATGGGCGTTTTAACAAATGAATATTTAATTCAAGCAAACAGAACCAATAAGCATTTGGCATGTACTCCAAAACTGGATCATGCTGGACCTGAAGGTGTCAAACTCTTTTATTCCACATGATCAATATTGGGGAAAGCAGGGGCAGAGAGTAAGTTCCTGTCAGATGCAAAAGCTGAACAGACTATTTAGAAGCTCATCCTTTGGCAACTATAGTACCCAAAGGCTTTCACATTTTTTCCATCCCAGTTTTGTCATATGATTTGTATTTAGATGGAGAATAAAGATAGTTGATTGCTGTAGTAGCTTTACTGACTGCTTTAAAGTTAATTCCATTTTCAATTTTTGTTTTGAAATAAAGTGAAATTATTTCTGACTGCAAAAGGAAGGTGTTATTTAGTAATCTAAATCCATCTCTATACTTAAAATGAGTCTCTGTCCCTAGTGTTAGTTATACAATTGCCTACTCTTTGCATTTTAAGTGAATCGTAGCCACAAGGGCTTACTCAGTTGAGTTGCTTCTTAATCCTATCAACTCAACTGAGAACCATCCTTTTCCACCTACATACACTTAGCTTTCAAGTCTAAAATCCAAAGAAATATTTAAATTATTAAAGTCAATCTTGTGAGACAGGATTTACTCATGGAAGGCAAGAAATTTAAAAAAAATTCCAATGTAAATTTGAACTTACACTGGCTAATGAAGGCTCCTTCCAAAATTAAACCAGTAAAATAATACTGGTTATGTTTTGATGTCTTGTTTTAGTGACCGATTTTTAGCATTACATTTATGTCTTAGTATTTTTATTGTTCCTATAATATGGAGTTCATAACAATAAAACAGTTAAATATCTATTGAGTATCTGCTATGCTTAAGCCACTACACTTCATGCTCTAGGCTTAAAAAGTAGGAAGTCAAAATTCTTGCTGTATAGGTTCTAAATCCCCTGATTCAGGACAATCAAGTACACAAGCAGATCTTACAACAGCAGTTGAAATAAGAAGGAGAAGCAATATTAAACAGTGAACCAAAGCAATGATAGGCAGAATTTTCAGAAATTTTAAATGGGAAGGAAGAAGGAGATAATTTATTAGGCAGAGATGGAGGATTCCAACAAAACTCCTCATTTTTCAGGCTGACTCAAAGAGAGAAAAGTATTACACTTTTTTGGCAAAGATTACAAATTTAGGAATAATGAGTTGTTTTGTGGAGGAAAGTGATAAATCTGGTTTGAGAAATTTTTAGCACAAGGAAACCACAAAACATGCAAATAATGATGTCTAGTAGACAGTTGGAAATGTGTAGTTAGAGCTTTGTAGTGAAGTCAGGGAGAAGAGCTGTTGAACTGGGAGTCATTTTTAAGAAGCCATAAAAAGTTGCTACAATCTTGAATGGTAAGAACTGAATTATGGGTGTTGCGGGTATAATGAGATAAATTTGCAGTATTCTGGGAACAATAAAAAGACACAGCAAAAGGAGACAACAATGGGAAAGAGCCAAGCAAAGAGAAACTAAAGAGCCTCTTGATGAAAGTGAAAGAGGAGAGTGAAAAAGCTGGATTAAAACTCAATATTCCAAAAAAACAAAGATCATTACATCCGGTCCCATTCCTTTATGGAAAATGGATGGAGAAACAATGAAAACAGTGACAGACTTTATTTTCTCAGGCTCCAAAATCACTGCAGATGGTGACTGCAGCCATGAAATTAAAAGACACTTGCCCCTTGGAGGAAAAGCTATGAGCAACCTAGACAGCATATTAAAAAGCAGAGACATTACTTTGCTGACAAAGGTCTGTCTAGTCAAAGCTATGGTTTTTCCAGTAGTCATGTATGGATGTGAGGGTTGGACCATAAAGAAAGCTAAGCACCAAAGAATTGATGCTTTTGAACTGTGGTATTGGAGAAGACTCTTGCAAGTCCCTTGGACTGCAAGGAGATCAAACCAGTCAGTCCTAAAGGAAACCAATCCTGAAAATTCATTGGAAGGACTGATGCTGAAGGTGAAGCTCCAATACTCTGGCCACCTGATGTGAAGAGCCGACTCATTAAAAAAGACCCTGACCCTGGGAAAGATTGAAGACAGGAGAAGAAGGGGACGACAGAGAATGAGATGGTTGGATGGCATCACTGACTCAATGGACATGAGTTTGAGCAAGCTCCAGGAGTTGGTGATAGGGAAACCTGGTGTGCTGCAGTTCAAGGGGTTGCAAAGAGTCGGACACGACTGAGCAACTGAACTGAACTGAAAGAACCAAGATAACATCAAAGAAATCAGAAGAGAAAAAATTTCTCATTATGAGTAATGTGATCAACCCTATCAAATGCTATAGAGATTTAAACAATTTATTTCCAAAATCACTCAGCATTGCTCATCTTGGGAATATAAAGCATGTTACTTCTAATAAGAGCTATCAGCATTAATTAATTTTCAAACTAATAATTACATTTTAATTATCTTTTCTCATTTGAGACAGGATCATATCCATAAAAGTGATGCACCTGAGCTTGTCTGCGTGGAGTTTCTCCTTTACTAACTACAAAGGCATTTGCAGACACCCCCAGTGGTGATGCTTCCTATTGCCATGGGAATTGCATATGCTTCTGTAACCACTGTTTCCAAATAGATGTCACTGGTCTCAAAGCAGGAAGGCTCCTTCCCTCATTTCAACGTCCACTAGAACTCTGCTCTGTTTTCTGTCTTCAATCCCTAAATGCCCCCATAACAGTTGGAGAAAGGGTTGAGAGCCAGTGTTAATGTTCTGAGGAGCATTTGCACTGAACATTCAAATCATTGGAAAAGAAAACTGAAATTCATAAGAATGAGTTTCTAAAGATCCCAGCTTTTCCTTGAGGAGATATTTAGGAAGAAGCACCCTTTAAAATAACCTCATGTAGGCAACTTCTAATTATACATATCCTAAAACTACCATTGTAAGTGGACAAGTTTAAGATTATTCTGTAAATTGTTTAAAGCCATATAATGATGCTTATATTTCAGTCCATGATCACCTCTCCTAAGATGGCATCAAAGATTTAGAAAGTGATGGAGTAGCCTCTCCTGGTCTTGGCCTTTTGCATTTAAAAAAAACTTTCATTTGAGATTGGCAAGGAAATCTCTGTTACCAGTTTTTCTAGTACCTACTTTCATTGATGGTAGCAAAAAGAAAACTTACTATCATGGACACAGCCGGCTAACTTACTTATAAGCCTCTCCATATACATTACGTTTTCTTCTTGACCATCTTCTCCCTTCTCAAATGCTGGGGTTTTTTCCTGGAATATAAAGATAGTTGTTACTGGGTTAACCAAAAATTTCATTTGGGTTTTTGTGCAACATTGTACAGAACAAATCTCAAATGAACTTTTGGCCAACCCAATACTTAAATTCAAATTCAAATTTGCAAAGATAATTTTTAAAATATTAGTTAAATAATTGGGGCCTGGAAGAGAAGCCAAGTCAGCCAGGAATGTGGGAAGTATCTTGGTAGGGTGGAGGGTAGTTGGAAAAGGCCTCAAAACACAACCATTTGACAACTGGAGAAAAGACAGGTATATCAGTATCTTTTAAACAATACAAGTATGACCAACAGTATGGTTATAGGGGTTCCTGCTGCCGCTGCTGCTGCTAAGTCACTTCAGTCGTGTCCAACTCTGTGCAACCCCATAGATGGCAGCCCACCAGGGCTCCCCCGTCCCTGGGATTCTTCAGACAAGGACACTGGAGTGGGTTGCCATTGCCTTCTCCAATGCAGGAAAGTGAAAAGTGAAAGTGAAGTCGCTCAGTCATGTCCAACCCTCAGTGACCCCATGGACTGCAGCCTACCAGGCTCCTCCATCCATGGGATTTTCCAGGCAAGAGTACTGGAGTGGGGTGCCATTGCCTTCTCCGATAGGGGTTCCTACTAGAGGAATTTCTACCCTGAGCGAACTTTTCCTTTAAAAATGTTTTCTCTGATATTCCAATTCTTATTTGTTGAAACACAAGAAAAGCATTCCATATGCTCTTCTCTACTTGCCAGGTTAAACCTCCTAAAAATGACATATTTATAAACCATGACTCAGCTCTGGCCAGTTTGAAAAAGAAGCATGAAGTAAGCACACGGAGTTGTTTTCCATTACTGATGACTTTGCCATCCCTAAACCTTCTCTTTCCCCTACCGCTCACCTTGAAAATGCATCCAAGCCAAAAGGCCAGAAATTTGTCCTCAGAAACTCTTGAGTTAAATAACTCAGAAATTTCTCATGAACGTAAGTCGAAGGTATAGAGGTAGAGAATTGGTATGGAAAGGAAGAACAATTTCTTTTTAATTATGGTTGGCATGAGCATACATACTGGATGGCATAATTTCAAATTGCTTGTATCATTGATTTTAATATTACGTTCACCACTTTTTGGTGTAGTCACTATTGTCTGTAATTCTGATGCATATAACAAATCTTATGCTCTGAGAAAAGGAGAAAGTCAAATATAAGAATAAATGCATGGTGAAGGGGAAAGAGGCTTGGTATCTACTTGGTTAAGATACTTCCTTTGTGCTTTGTAAATTAATCAGGAAATTCTGACTGAAATAAAGGACTTAGAGATCATCTTTGAACTTTAAATGACCAGTCCTTCAAGCAGACCATGCAAGAGAACATATATTTTCTGAGAGAAGTCAGCTGAGGCAAAATCAATGTATGTGTGACCACTTCTCAGTTGCAGACTGAGTTGCCAAGAAAGCATTGACGCTTGAAAATACAAAATTTTAATACATTTCCATCCACATGGTTTCTCTTTACTTAATGTCTGCAAACTCAACCTATGTTTTTAAAACCCAAATACAGTTAGTTAGTTTTTATTAATAATATCTAGACCTACATTTTATTTTTTTTCAAGGAAAACACCCCACCCTTGTTCTATAAAATTACAAAATATAAGGCTGCAAGTAAGTCTTCTATTCACACAGCAAATATGTTTGCCTGTCTACTGAAGGCTCAGCTTTTTATTCTGCACCTTCATTTCACTGATGAGAAAACTAAAACCCGGAGATTTAACCAAGTTGGTTAAATCTTGGTCTTAACCAAGTTCACCAATAAGAACAAATTTGTTTAAAAGACAGAAGTAGGATGAGTCTATAAAAACTAATTCAGTTTAAATCCAGTTATTAATATAGTTGGTTTCCTTCTTCGGAGACTTTCAGGAAATATTCAGGTAGAAAAAAAAAATGCTATTACAGTCAGGCAATGTGTATCCTCACACACACACACACACACACACACACACAAAGAGCTTCTTAAAAAGATTATTTCAAGAAAAACTATACTTAGATGTTTTAGATTCCTGTAATTAAAAATAAGGGCCTTAGATCAGCAGCACTTGGGAGCATGTTAGAACTGCAGACTCTGAGGCCCCACCCTGTAGTACTTACGCAGTTTAACAATATCCACAGATGATGTGTATAGACATTAAACTTTGAAAAGCACCATTTTAGATAATCTTGGAAATTACTTCTAATCTTAAAAAGCATGCATTAAAATGTGTGTGTTTAAATGATATCAAAACTGTTTTATTACTCAAAGTAATTCTGGAATTAATATCTTCATAAAGTAAAGAATCCCTTCAAACACAGACTCTCTCCAATTTATCTTAGGTATCAATAGGAAATTTTTATATGTAGACTTCATATTGCATAAGTTGAGGTCACTCTAAGATTCACAGAAGTAGAAGTATGAAGAAATAAAATGCCCTCAAAAGAAAATATCAAACTAGCAACACATAAGTTGTTATTTGAAAATACATTGGCTCTACAATTTGCTAGTTCAAAGCTGTAAATAGAATTTATTTTAATTTAGTCAGAAGTTGGATGAAATTACTTTTTCACTATTTATGGACAAGAACGTTTGTAAGTTAATTCTGAAGGGGAAAAAATTCTTTCTAAAGAAAAACATTATTTTACAAATTTACAAGTCTCTATTTTCATGCATATAATTGCTACATAAGCAAGGGCATGTATTGTTATGTTTGCACACTTGACTAATTACAAATGATTCTTGGCTGGTAATTAAAGTAACTTTTAAAAGGCAACATTTAGTTTACTTGGTTTGCTTGCCTTTGCACATAAAAATAATAAAACTGTTTTTAAAGACTATAGACTATTCACAAATTTAGACAAGTCCAAGTAGGCTGCGTTACTAAATTGTAATCAATTCCCTCTTAATACCTGAATCCTTTCTGCCCCCAACTAAGATCCTTTGAAAGTGCTTAAGGACAATGCTACCATTTCTATTTTATGAACTTATAAATATCTAAACTAAGAGAGTATAACATGCCTCCAAACTAACCAATCTCCTGCATGTAAATAAGACCAATGTCTTAACCCATAGGTTCAACGTTTTGTTTTTGTAAAGCAAAAATCTTTCTAGGATTTTTTTTTAAGTCTTTACAGGTTTAAATGTACAATTTTATTACTTTTAGGTACATGTTGTCTTATAAGGGCCCTTAAACAAGAACTGCGTTTTTAGCAGCTGTTTGCTGTCTTCAATGATAGGCTTTGGTGAATATTTTGAGAACATTGCATAAAATAAAGATATTCCATGTAAAATCAAAACTAGTTGTAGTAGTGTGATACAGATCTTTTTTGAGCATAACAACAAAAGGACTCTATTATATCCCTGAAACTTCCCCAGGATTTTTTTTCACTACACTCCTTTAAAAAGAGATCAGTTTAGAAAATGCATTTATACCCTAGCAAATATGATTTTCCTGACTTTTTAGGCTGTCTCTGAACTTTAAGTTTTCTAAACAGCATGACATACAACTTTGGTGGTGCATACAGCATGGGCTCTTATTGCACTTAAGTCTAAACTTTTATATTTATTTCATGTATTTAAAATTGTTCACTAAATAAAGAATCCTAAGATCATTAACAACAAACATCTGCTGACCATTTGCTTTTATCTGTGACCCAGCTAAAAGAGTATACACTATCATTCATTCAGTGGCGGTATGCAACATCATCCTTCTAAATTCCTAAAAGAAAGTCATGTCCAGAATTAACGTGAAAAAAAGTGTTAAAGAGTGCATCACTTGCTTCTGTGAGTATGTTATTTACGACAATCTGGATGAAAATGACAGCAAAATATTTTCTGACCTTGTCCGAAGTGCTACTCAGTGTTGAAGAGTGGGTTAAGAAGGAAGAGCACTGAAAGTAAACAGTGCTTATACCGAGTTGTCTCCCAGGACACTCTTTTATGAAGATCCTACGGAAAAGAAATTTTCTTCTGACTGCTTGTGCTGTGTAAATATTACCTCAGATAAATGCCGCATTTTAACTAAATAAGTCTGCAAAAACATAAGACTGTTTCATGTTGGTTTCCTTAGTTTTTCTGCATTAACTCAAAATTCAAGCCACGAATAAAACACTCTATAAAACAGTATTCATGACTTCATACAGTGAGGATGATATTTTCCTTTATAAATGCCACATAAAGTCTGTGGTAAGTTTTTAAATAGAAAAATCGTGAAAATCCCAACATAACCACGGATTGCCCTCCATCGCCTGTCCAATAAATTCTAACTTTAGGTTTGTACCATTTGACAGAAATCCTTCACAGTACTGAGGGGGAAAGTAGCTTTTTGTTTCTTATACATTTATCTCTGTCACTTTCTCTTTTTCCATCGAGAATGCATTGAGAATAAACATTACAATTCATATCTGCATAGAAAATGTTTGAAGAGTATGTTTTCTTCAGAAGTGATACTAAGAAAATCTAAAAAAGAATTCACCATTCAAGAAGAAAAGAAACAAATGAAGATAAATTTTTAATGTATATGTAGTCATCAAAAATATATTGGAGCCTAGTATGTGTAACTGATTCACTTTGCTGTACAGCAGAAAGTAATACAACATTGTAAAGCAACTATACACCAATTTAAAAAGCTTTAAACATATATATATATATATATATATATACACACACACATATATATACACTGGTGCCTAATCTTTTACAAAAATAATCATAACAATAAAGAACAAAAATGATGTCTATTTTAAATTATTGTTAAATATTACAGTCATAAATGAGGATCTATTTATTAAATCTAGAAGGTTAAAACCTGACTTGTATATGCTATATGTTAGAGCACAAGTTATTCAGTTACCAAAGGTAGCAATTGCTAGAAAAACGTAAAGAGTTCTTTTAAATTAGTTACAAAAATATTGCATTTAACTTGACATTAAAGTATTAGAAATAGTAAGAATTCATGCTTGGAACTTATAAGAAAAGGAAAACCCTGTTGTCATATATTATATGTGCTGTGCTTAGTCACTCAGTCTTGCCCAACTCTGTGAACCCATGACTGACAAGAAAATATCAGTGGGAAATTTTTAGCCTAAAAAAAGATAACAGGAACAGGTAGCTATTATTATAACTGTTATGTATTCTGAGTATATAGAGACAATAGCTCCTTTGGCTAACTAAGTAACATGCTGAAATACAATCATTGAGAGAGACCAGCCCCTCTGTTGTATGTAACATGAAATACTAACATTTCTTCTTCATTAATTGAAGCAAATTATCATATTTGTATTTCATGATATTATTGCTCCTCACATAGCAAGCTTCTAGATCTTTTCATATCACATACTCAGTACTATTTCTCCTTTTTTCTTATTTTTGCAGTTATTTGGATAAAGATTTTGAGAGGAAGAAACATTTCATGCACATGCAATATTTCCTATTCATGTTTGAGAGACCGAGTCTGTGGTTTTCCAGTTCCCAAGAAGAGAGCTAGAAAAATTAATACAAAATAATGTATTAACATATTGATACTAAGAAATCCTTATTTCTATGTCCTGGATGAAACATCTCATTTCCAGATAGTGAACATAGGAAACACAAAAAAGCAAAACACTGTGTTCAAGAGTGAAAGAAAAGATTTGTCACACGGCAGGTATTTCCCCGTTGACCAATTAAAACAAGAAACCCCATCTTTCCTTCTTTAACTGGAGGATGGCCACAACAAAGGATTTTTGAGCAGGAGATAAAATAGAAGCAAACTGATGAGCATCTTCAAGACTTCTCAGGGACATTAAACAGCCCCCTATCAAAGACCAGACAGAAGAAACACTCGGATACACTTCATGGTTTTTGGATGACATGGCATCTTGGGGAGGAACTAGCATTTTGTCCTTTGAGACCAGAGAAAAAAAGCCATATATTCAACCATTTCAAATCCACTCCAGGAAAGCAAAAAAAAAGTATACAAAATGCATAGTTCATTAAAGTTGTCATTTCCCTTCTTTTAAATGTCTTACATGACCCCCATGATAAAAATTAATTGCCAAAGTAATATTTACAGCTAAAAATGAGTATGGATTATATTTTGACATCTGGTTTTGATGCTGTCAGAGCTCATTATCTCTCGGTCTCACCCTTTATTTTGCTATTGAGTTGGGCAGTTTATTTGGCTTTTTAAATGCAATTTATTTTTTCTTTATTTGCACATTAATTATTTAAAAAACAGAAAAAAAAAGAATGTTAAACAGTACCAATACAGAGAGAGAGAGGTTTTCTGAGGTAGCTTGCTTTCTCTAACTCTAATAAATAAAATGTGAGGAAAGTGGACAAGTATCACTTTCAAGAATATGAGGCAATAAACATGAGAGAAGAAGAAAGTTAAAAATACAAAGTGATGTGACCTATCAATGCTGCATACTGAATTCTCATTACAACTATTAAAGGATATTCATTGCAAATGTATTATAGCCCATAGCTTAAATAAACACTGATTACCCCTGGATCAGCCAAAGGACAAACTGAAAGCAAGGTATCTGTGGACACCTCGTCTCTTTAAAAAATCGGCCAATTGTAAATATAATCTAGTTACAAAGCATGTTTTCAAAAATTATCCACAGTCTTTGCTTATTAAAAAGTGAGCGTCTATTGACAACATGGATGATATAGATTAAGCCAGCAACCATGAAAATGTTCCAGTGTCCCTAATGTCTAAAATTGTAATTTAGTTATTATTTATCAGCTTCATTAAATAATTTTCTATACGGGTAATCATGTGTTCTATTTCTTTTCCAACGAGGGAAACTTGAACTCATAAAATTGGAACTAATAAAATCAGGGGAAGGGAAATCTAAATTATAAACCATTCTTTTACTGATTCCATGACTTATCCTTGGCAAAATTAAGTCCATCCTCCCACCATAAGCCACAAGAAAATTATTTATAATTTGTAGGTGTTAGTGACTTAATAGAGCACATATTCTCCTTGGATGCTTGCATTTTAAAAGAAAAGTTAAAGACAAAAAGCCTAATGTAAAATAATAAACTGTTAATAAGATTCTTCTAGAACATGGGGAAAGGAAATTGTTTCTCCTGAGAGACTGGCATAATTTCTCTCTATGGATGATAAACAGTAATTTGCTTTGATGTAAGCCTTTATATAGAGAATGGATAAATAACAAGGTCCTACTGGATAGCACAGAGAACTACATTCAATATCCTGTGATAAACCATAATGGGAAAGAATATTTGTAAATTAATAAATATACGTATAACTGAACCACATTGTTGTACAGCAGTAATCAACACATTGTAAATCAACTATATTTCAATAAAAATTTTTAAATAATAATAATAATTTGCTTTGAGTATCAAAAATAACACAGCTAAATGTACAGACCACCTTTACTCATTTTTTAAGATCCTATCCTGTATTTTTCCCATTTCTGACCTTCTATTATAATTCACATTTTCTCTGGTCCTGAATGTTTGTAAGTTGCCCTACTCTCTGGAGATTAAAGCTACATACATAACACCAGCATTACTTGTCTCTTCCAAAATTTGGTCTCTACCATCACCACCACCCAGTCCCAGCAGTCCACAGTCTGGCAGCTTTCTCTTTTCAGGTTTCCTCTTTCCACCCTTTAACTTCCATATATAAACCATAGATTCTCCTTCTGCTTGAAGAAAAATTAACTCAGAGTGATTCTTACAAAACTGTGAAAGAAGATCAGTCTGTGGTCTTTCCCTCTGTCCTCCTTAGATTCCTGGTGTCAGGTCCTAGGACCCCCATTCAGGAGCTTCAGCCCCTGCCTTCCCTTAGCTCCTCTGCCTCCATTCACCAAACCTCCCCATTCCTGCTCCAAAATGTGTTGAGAATTGCTCATTTCAATAATAAAATAGCTCTGTAGCAAAGCTTGAAGTGACTTTACATAGTTTGCTCTCTTAGGGTGATCTTGACAATGAAACAAGTCAAATTTCTCTTCAAATGCAGATGAGTGGTGGTTTATAATTTACACAGGACTTGCATTTTATCTGGAGAAAGAAATGGCAACCCACTCCAATATTCTTACCTGGAAAATCCAGTGGACGGAGGGACCTGGTAGGCTACAGTCCACAGGGTCGCAGAGTCGAACAGAACTGAGTGACTTCATTTTCACTTTGCACTTTTATCCCATTTACTCAAGCAAAAAATAATTATAATAACAAAATTTATAGTAACACGGACATGTTTCTTAAAACACATTTTGTATAGAATTCACATTACTTGTACTGTATTTTAAATATTTTCTGGAAAAGCACTCCAAAGGAACACTAGTTAGTCTCTCTTCTTATCAAATAGGAATGGGGTTGGTTTTCTTTAATTGTTTTTCATATTAAATAAGAGCATTAATTGGTCTAAATATTCCTGGTGAAGTTTCCACATTTCTAATTAAATCTCAAGCAGGCCCAACTTCTTAGAAAACACGTGTACCAGTGTCCTAAGTCTAAACTGAAACAGAGGAGATGCTGTTTCTCAATGAAAGTCAAGCACTGTTGACAAGCCTTCCTCAATTTCAAGTCAGTCCACCCTCAGGTAACACAGTGGTTTTCCATTCAGTGTGAGCTGCAGGCTTTCCAAATGCTAAAGATTCTCATTTTGCCCTTTGTATCATTTTAACAAGTAAGTAGTATGCTTAGGCACCTTTCTGCATGATCCTAACTTCCTCTCATTAGCTTTTTAACTCTGTGATACTCAAAATTCATTCCTCTTTGTTTTCAGAAAATATTTTCAAACAACTTGAAGTTAACATCAAAAGGTTCTACTTGTTTTATATTTGTGTTACGTTGAAAAATAATTTCTCTAAAGTTCTATATTGGGAAATAAACTACTTCTTTTTACTTCTCGATATATTCAAAGTGGGTTTAATGAATCTTATTCCCTTATTTAAAGTTTTAAGAAATAGTAATTAATCACCATTATTTAGCAAGCAAGAATTATGGGGACAATTGTTTCAATAAATCAACTCAAAAGATCTCACAAGTGAAAGGGTTTTCTGGGTTAACACTGTGAAAACTTTACAATCTTGAATTGCTTCCTGATTATTCTACTATTAATTATTTAAATGACAAATCTCAGCAAAAGTACAGATGACATTTTACATTTGTCCAAGTCACTAACTTAATAACCAGATAAGAAGGCAGTAGAATGACAAAACATGTCATTTTCCTCAACACTGAAATGAAATCTTTCAGAAACTCATTTGTATACATGAAAAATCACTTACTTGATTATGCGCTCTACCATTATTTTGAAAATTCATCAAAACAATTGGAGTCTTACAACAAAAATATTTTTTTAAACATTATGAAATTTGGTCTGGGTATAGAAGGCAATATTATATGATGCTACAAACTATGGAACTATAATCATAGTTTCTATCAATGAAGAAATTTTATTTTGGTAGAAAGCTTGCAGTTAGGCCCAACAAAAACTGTTACTTTTAGAACAACCTATAACTAAGCAATTACTTATCAATGGATTTCCAGCTGTTCAATGGAATATGAAGTAATTTTTGCCCACACAAATAATCCATGCCAATAATATAAGATTGATTGCTATAGTATTTGAGATTTTCTTTAAGACTGTTTAGAACTGACATTTTAAATTATTATTATTAACATGACCGTTGGTCACAATATCAGTCAATTTAATCAAAATCAGGAAACCAACATTAAGTGGATAAGCTGTAGAAGTTGACAATAACATTGGTTTGGAGGTGAGGAAGTACAAATTATTTTTTTAATGAAATAAGAAAAAAATCTCTAAAGCATATTTCAAATAGAAATCATATGACCAAAAGTTCTTTGCATATATAAAAGTGCTTCCAAACTAAGGCATATATGTAGAATCATTACCTGTAGAACTTACATTTGGTTTTGGGAGAAGTTGTCAAATTCCCCTGAAAAACATTTCAGTCTGCCATTAAACTACCAACTATGTAGAAAGCACTTACTGAAATAGCTAGATTTTCAGTTCGTAACTTTAAGACTTGGAAAAAATTAAATTCAGTACTGCAAATAAAAAGAATTAATTTTTCTTTCTACCCACAAAAAAAATTTTCATCATGCTTCTGAATCTGCGCCACTTCCTGCCTGAAATACTTATTTAGAACTGCTCCTTTGTGTTAACTGTTTTTCACATTTCACTAGATGATCTCAAAAACCAGTTGGGATTTAAATCATCATGAATAATAATAGATTCAGATTGATGTGCAGTTAAAGCAAAGATAACGCACATCTGTAACCCCAGTTATAAATAATAGAACATTAAAAGAGTTTATTAGAAGAAAAATTGCCTGAAAACTGAAATTAACCTCCTAGAATTTCTCAGATAAACCAAATTATTCTACAAAACCAAAGCCAATATCCAAGTCTGTTTATAAAAATCACCCATTCCAAATTTGTCCTCTCATTTACAATTTTTAAATGCTCTCCTGTCCTCTTTTGAGTTTTAGCTGAATTTGTGTGCTGTGCATTGTTGTTTCAGCTTAAAAACCTCCTGTGTGGCAGTGGGCTTGGCAGCCCAGAGAAAGGCGATGAACACTGTCAAATTCAGCGCAGTGCACTTGGTAACACAAGGAGAGCGTGAATAATATTTGGAGATCTAGCACACCTTAGTGGAAACACTTATAACTACAACTGCTTTGAAGCTATTTAAATGTTAAACTCCATTGTTTTAGTGAAATTCCATTTTTTCTAAATAGATGAACCTTGTTCAGGCTTTTTTCCCCTTAACTATGATGTGTTTCTTTCCCAAACACCCCTGATAAGAAGATAAATGTGATCATTAATTTCTAAAAGGAGAAACCATCATTTCTTTTCAGAATATCTATGAATATCTGTACAACTCCCATAAAGCTATCAAATTAGTGGCAATGCCTTCTTTACCATCGTGGTCAAGTGCAAAGTGTCAGATTTTTCTTGTTAAATGAGAGCTGTGCATTTGATCTGCAAAAGCTTGTCAGCTCAGCTCTTGGGATACTTCAAAGACTTGGTTTCAGATAAGTTCAGCATGTTCTACCATTAATGTCTGACCCCCTTTACTTCATACTACTAAAATGTCATCACGAAGAAAAGAGATGACATCACAAATATCCATTCTACTATCCAGACAATTTCCAGAGCTTTAGAGCTGAGATAGGTAAAACATTCAAAAATAAGTATAGGGACTTTCCTGGTGGTCCAGTGGTTAAGACTTCACCTTCTGATGCAGGGGGTGCAGGTTCGATCCCTTGTGGGGGGCTAAGGTGCCATATGCCTTGTGGCCAAAAAACCAGGACACAAACAATAGAAGCAATATTGTAACAAATTTAAGAAAGACTTTAAAAATGGTCCACATCGAAAAAACCATCTTAAAAAAAATAATAAGTAGAAAGCATTCATTTCAAAACATGAAGAAAATTAGTCCTGGTCATATATACTTCCATGTATACACATATTTCTAGAAATTAGAATATGATATTTATAGAGCCATAGGTGAAACACTTGTTTATTATCGGCATCTCAACCACATGACTGAAAACTAGGAAGGAAGTAAATTGTTGTTCAGTCGCTAAGTGGTATCCGACTCTTTATGACCCCATGAACTGCAGCACACCAGGCTTCTCTGTCCTTCACCATCCCCCAGAGCTTGTTCAAACTCATGTCCATTGAATCAGTGATGCTATCCCTCTCATCCTCTGCCGTCCCCTTTTCCTCCTGCCCTCAATCTTTCCCAGCATCAGGATTTTTTATGAGTCAGCTCTTCACATCAGGTGGCCAAAGTATTGGAGTTTCAGCTTCAGCATCAGTCCTTCCAATGAATATTCAGGACTGATTTCCTTTAGGATTGACTGGTTGGATCTCCTTGCAGTCCAAGGGATTCTCAAGAGTCTTCTCCAACACTATATTTCAAAAGCATCAATTTTCAGCACTCAGCCTTATTTTTGGTCCAACTGTCACATCCATACATGACTACTGGAAAAACCATAGTTTTGACTAGATGGATCTTTGTTAGCAAAGTAATGTCTCTGTTTTTTAATACACTGTCTAGGTTGGTCATAGCTTTTCTTCCAAGGAGCAAGAGTCTTAATTTCATGGCTGCAGTCACCATCTTAGTCAGAGAACTAAGATCCTACATGTCACAGGGCAACTAAGCCTGCATGCCACAACCACTGATCTCACTTGCCACAACAAACACCCAAAAAAAGGAAAAAAAAAAACAAAAAAACTTTCCTTTTGGGGAGATCTCACATGGTTTGGAGTAGAGCACCAAACAACTGCATGCCTGTGGTCATTGTCCAAAATTGTAACAATCTCTGTGATAAACAAATATGGAAGGTCAACGAAGCTAGTATGAGGGTACAGACCTGGGCAAAGAAAGCAGGAAAATGGTAACTGGCAAAAAACTTAACACTACGAGGGGAATGAGACAACCAGTCTCATAGTCTCACCCAAGTGGGACTTGGTAAGTTTTCACAAGTCCCTGGAAATTTGGAAGGTTGCACATGGGCAGGAGACACCAAAAAGGGCCCTAACCATCCACTCATCCCTGGATGAACATGGGGCCTGTGTGGGCACAAAAGAGATGTGAGACGGCCTGCTGTTGCTGCTGCTGCTGCTAAGTCGCTTCAGTCATGTCTGACTCTGTACGACCTGGTAGGATGCAAAAGCTGGGACAGATGTGAAATGTCTGAATTTTGAATATGCTCCCGGACACACAGTCAGATCAATAGGAACGGAGGAAGAGTCTTTCTGGCTCAAGGTGTTTGAGCACAATTTCCGAACAATCACTGGCTGACCACGGAGCTCTACTGTCACAGTGGTGGACCCCTGGGAAATCAAGCTGAAATATACAAATGAGAAAGTTTTACACACCGAGCATAAATATCAAAGTGCACACAATGTGAAAGAGAACAGACTCCATATATTTTGTCCAGGGAAGTTACTAAACAACACTTACCATACACACAGAGCAGCAATAGCAACAATCTAGAGGGTGGGGAAGAGGGCGTGAGAAATGAGAATCTAGATTTTCTACTGTGCATTATCAAATATGTCTAGTTATTTAAAATTAAGACATGTAAAGAAACAGGAAAATGTAGCCCATGAGAGTCAGCAGAAAACATCTCTGAGGGTACTGAGATGTTAGACTTAACAGACAAAGAATTCTAAGCATAATTATAAACATATTTAATTATAACTATATTTAAAGAACAAAATAAAACCATAGTTAAGGAATTGCAAGTAAGTGTGATGACAATGAATTATCAGTCTCAATAAAAATAGAAATTTTAGTCTCTCTAAAAATTGAAATTATAAAAAGGAACCAAATACAAAAATTGTAAAGTTGAAAAATATAATGACTGAAAGGAGCATTTCACCAAAGTGATTTAAGAGTAGATTTGAGATGGCAGCAAAAAACAATCAGTATTTATTATCAGTAGTCTTGAAAACAGATCAATAGAAATGATCTAATGTGAAGAACCTATGGGGGAAAGACAAAGAAAATGAATAGAGGCGGTCAAGTAGAATAAACACAGAGTGATCCATTCTTAGGCATATCAGAGAACAAGAATGGCAATTGACAGAAGAGAGAATAGGAAAGCCTGTATATGATCTGCAAAAACGCAATAGTTTGTGGCTATTCCACTTAATCAGAAACAGCACTACCTTATTTGAATTGTCCTTGCTGGCACCCCGGCATTTAAGAACAGAACAGTAACTGGATTTCACAATAAACAAAACTAAATCCCTAAAATCTAACTTAATATTTTAATATTTTCCTTCCAGCTTTAGTGTGATATAACTTACATACAGCACTATGTAAATCTAAGGTATACAGCATAATGATTTGACTTATATCCATCAGGAAATAATTACAATAAATTTAGTAAACATCCATCATCTCATATAGATACAAAATAAAGGGGGGGAAATGCCTATTTTTCCCTTGTGATGAGCACTCAGGATTTACTCTCAATAGCATTTGTCTATAATATACAGCTGTGTTAGTGATATTTATCATAGTGAAGCCCATATCCCTAGTATTTATTTACCTTATAACTGCAAGTTTGTACTTTTTAATCACCTCCATCCAATTACCCCTTCTATGTGCCATCAAGTGATGGGACTGAATGCCATGATCTTACACTTTTTGATGTTGAGTTTTAAACCACCTTTTTCACTCTCCTCTTTCACCCTCATTGAAAGGTTCTTTAGTTCCTCTTTACTTTCTGCCATTAGAGTGGTATCATTGCCATATCTGAGGTTGCTGAAGAATTGATACTTTCAAATCATGATGCTGGAGAAGACTCTTGAGAGTCGCTTGGACAGCAGGGAGATCAAACCAGTCAATCTTAAAGCAAATCAATCCTGAATATTCATTGGAAGGACTGATGCTGAAGCTGAAGTTCTAATGCTTTGGCCATCTGGTGCGAAGAACTGACTCATTGGAAAAGTCGCTGATGCTGGGAAAGATTGAAGGCAAAAGGAGAAGGAGGCGGCAGAAGATGAGATGGTTAGATAGCATCACCAACTCAATGGACATGAATTTGAGCAAACTCTGAGAGACAGAGAAGGACAGAGGAGCCTGGGGGGCATGGGGTCACAAAGAGTCAGACATGACTTAGCAAATGAGCAACAATAACAAATCCAATTACCCAACTCCCTAATCCACCTCTGGTAACCACAAATCTGATCTCTTTTTGTATGAGTTAGTTTGGTTGGTTGGTTAGTTTTGAAGTATAATTGACCTTAATCACTCTGTTAATTCCTGGCACACAACATGGTGATTTGCTATTTCTATATATTAGAAAATGATCACAGGTGTGAAACACAGTATGGGGAAAAAAAATGAATAGTGATGTTGTATCTTCGTATGGTGACGGATGGTAACTAGACATCCTGGATCATTTTGTAATGCATAAAAATATCTAACTTAATCTTTTAATTAAATGATTAGTATACAGTTATGTGACAGCCATCTCACTTTTAAATTATTTTTTGAAGTAGACAAGGAGGATAAATAGGCAGAAGCGAGCAGCCTTGTCTTGGGTTTGGACCCAAAATTAAATATGTCCCCACCACTGCCTTCACTATTTCATGCTGAAATGTTCTGATATGCCCTCCTTCAGGACAGTTACATTCTCAAACAATCTCATTAATAGTATCCAGAGGCCTTTACAACTATAATTAATGTGCAATTTTAAAAGGATCAGGGGTATGTCATTCTTTTATAAGATAAAGGTAAGAAGAATGCTAAAGGAAAGTTAGGAAAGAGACCTGGTAAATCACAAAGAGATTCTCAGGCAGATTAATTTCAGAAGAGGGATTATGAATATTGTGATTACAGTAATTATTAATAATTTTCTTACAATTATCCATGATGACATATCCTTTAGAAAACCTTCCCAGACTCCAGGAATATGCATACTGCAGCTGAAAGATTACTGTATTTGAAGACTCTAGATATGAAGATTGGTGCCCTTTTTTACTCAGTGTATATTTAGCTCAAATTGAGATTTATGTTCCATTCTCACCCTAGAAATGATGAGCTAAATGATAGTAAATATTAAATTCACATTTTAAAATGCATAACTGTTATAAAAAGGATTACTTGAGAACTTGTGTGTAATATACTACCAGTAACTACTCAGCTTTTGTTTACATCTATGAGAATTTCTCAACCTTGGCACTATGGAAATTTTAGCCAGAAAAATCTTTGCCGTGGGACCCTGGCTTGTGGATCATAGAGGGTGCAGCAGCATCCCTGATCATCCCACTAGATGCCACTAGCAGCCTGCTACTCTGTTACCCCACCTTGCCCTGCCCAGATGTGACAACCCAAACATCCCCGGACACTGCCAAGCACACCTGACAGGCAAAATCACCTCTAGGCTATCTTACATAGTCCTTTTTGGGAGCGCATGGAAAGTTGTTGCTTGCTTTTGTTTGTCACCGCAATCTAACTTTGTCTCTTCTTTCCTTCTACATGTTTACCCCTGTCTTCTCTGGAACCTCTGTAATAAATTGAATAGTCTGTACTTCCTTTGTGAAAGTTCTCCTCATTTCTATGATTTGAATGAAAGCCCCAATTCCCCTAACATCCTTCTTCTACAAGCCTCTTAAACTGAGCTTGCTTATTCAGTGTTGGGAGATGTGGACAGCAAGATCTTCACTTCTTCCTTCTCCTTTCACACCATTCCTTCTCTTCTTCTTTTGTTTATAATAAAGCAAAAACGTTACTGCCTTGCGGTTCATACATTGGCCATCACTCTGGTTACAGGCTACCATTTGTCTATGCCATCAATTCCCCATCCTCTTGTCATCTATGACTTCGTGTTCTCTTACCTTACAACAAGTGAATCCCAAGCTCTCTTTCTAGGCTGAGGCATATCATCCATCCAATCTACCCTTTCCAATAAGCCAAAATGATTCATGCAAAAATGTAGGTCTCCCCAGTTATCTGCCTTAAATGCATCAGTTCAGTTCAGTTCAGTCACTTAGTCACGTCCGACTCTTTGCGACCCCATGAATCGGAGCACCCCAGGCCTCCCTGTCCATCACCAACTCTCAGAGTCTACCCAAACCCATGTCCATCAAGTCGGTGATGCCATCCAGCCATCTCATCCTCTGTCATGCCCTTCTCCTCCTGCCCCCAATCCCTCCCAACATCAGAGTCTTTTCCAATGAGTCAACTCTTCTCATGAGATGGCCAAAGTATTGGAGTTTCAGCTTCAACATCAGTCCTTCCAATGAACACCCGGGACTGATCTCCTTTAGGATGGACTGGTTGGATCTTCTTGCAGT
>NW_011494890.1:1345020-1388690 GCF_000754665.1 Bison bison bison
TCTCCAACATCACAGTCCAAAAGCATCAATTCTTCAGTGCTCAGCTTTCTTCACAGTCCAACTCTCACATCCATACATGACCACTGGAAAAACCATAGCCTTGACTAGATGGACCTTTGTTGGCAAAGTAATGTCTCTGCTTTTTAATATGCTGCCTAGGTTGGTCATAACTTTCCTTCCAAGGAGTAAGCATCTTTTAATTTCATGGCTGCAATCACCATCTGCAGTGATTTTGGAGCCCCCCAAAATAAAGTCTGATACTGTTTCCCCAACTATTTCCCATGAAGTGATGGGACCAAATGCCATGATCTTAGTTTTCTGAATGTTGAGCTTTAAGCCAACTTTTCACTCTCCTTTTTCACTTTCATCAAGAGGCTTTTTAGTTATTCTTCACTTTCTGCCATAAGGGTGGTGTCATCTACATATCTGAGGTGATTGATATTTCTCCCGGCAATCTTGATTCCAGCTTGTGCTTCTTCCAGCCCAGTGTTTCTCATGATGTACTCTGCATATAAGTTAAATAAACAGGGTGATGCATCAGCAACACTTTAATTACCTTATAATATTCAAATCCTTTCATATGGTGTACAAGTCCCTTCATAGTCTGCCCCACTCTTGTGCCTCCAGCCTAGATATTAATCTGTCTATCTATCTATATCTCTATCTCTGTGTCACACATACTCACATACAAGTAGCTCAGTTGCAGGCATCCTGAAGTTCTTTCAGTTCCCTAAACATACTGTGTTCTTTCTTGCATCTGGACTGTTATACGCAGTGTTCATCTCATTTGAGTCCTTCCTCCTCTATCTTCATCATTAAGCTATACCTATTTATCCTATGAACTCACTTTCCCAGTTCCCCTTAACCAGTCATTCAGTCATGCCCAACTCTTTGTGATCCCAGGGGCTCCTCTCTCCATGGAATTCTCCAGGCAAGAATACTGGAGTTGGTAACCATTTCCTTCTCCAGGAGTTCTTCCCAACCCAAGGATTGAACCTGGGTTTCCCACACTGCAGGCATATTTTTACCATCTGATTCATTTGAGAAGCCCAAGTTCTTCTTGGTACTCCCATATGCTTTAATAATTCACAAACGAGTTAGGGCTTGTTTACTTCTCTTTACCTCCATTAAAATGTAAACACTAAGAAAGTTGGAACTCTATTCACCACTAAATCCCCAGGACTTATAAAGAATCTATTGCATGTGTTTATTGAATGTATGAAAGGATATTACTGTACTACTTACCTGAATGTAAAAGATGTTTTTTTTGTACAAAAATAATATTGTACTATTTACCAACTGAATAAGGGCTTCCCTGATAGCTCAAGTTGGTAAAGAATCCACTTGCAATGCAGGAGACCCCAGTTCGATTCCTGGGTCAGCAAGATCCACTGGAGAAGGGATAGGCTACCCATTCCAGTATTCTTGGGCTTCCCTTGTGGCTCAGCTGGTAAAGAATCCACCTGCTATGCTGGAGACCTGGGTTGGAGACCTGGGTTCAATTCCTGGGTTAGGAAGATCCCCAAGGAAGGGAAAGGCTACCCACTCCAGCATTCTGGTCTGGAGAATTCCATGGACTATATAGTCCATGGGGTCACAAAGAGTCAGATACAACCAAGTGACGGTCACTTTCATTTTACCATCTGAATAATTTAGGACAATCTCATACTTCATTTAGATCAATTTGGAAGGCATTTGGTTAAATATTTTTCTTTTCCTAACTATTCTATCTATTATTTCATTCCCTTCTTAGTATGGAAACTCCTGAGAGCACTTTATATTTCTGAAAACTCTCTGGGCCATTTCTTTCCTTTTCATTCTGGAGTTTCTGATTATGACAGCATAGTAGGCATAAAAAGAAAATCTTACATTCACTTAACTACACACATGTTTTCTCATGGAGTCAAAGCCAATTTGGGAAAAATGTTTAGTCTAATCAAAACTTCAAAACGTATGATGCAGAAGAAAAGAACAGAATGGCCTTACAGAAAGGACAGAATGGACTTTGGGCTTTGCTTTTTGATAACTGAGTATCTGGTCTGTATTCTAGGCTGAAATATTGTTAGATATACCCTTGAATGACCTAAAACATGGTTTAGTTTTTACCTTACTAGTCCTCAATTCTTTAAATGAAATTAGATAAATCACTGTCTGTAACTCATTGTTGTTTTCCTGCCTAACAATTATTTCACAGTTTGATTTGGGGATAATTACTAAAAAGGGATTAAAAGAGAGCATCTTTACCTCTCCAAGGCTTTAAAATTGTAAAAGATATCCATGATAGATATCTTTTCTAAGATTGTTTGTAGAGATTCTTTTTAAAGGTTATATTGCTTACTATAGATATCACTGTATAGTCTAACTATTCCTGATGAGGTGCTTATTGTGTAATTGTGCTTCTTCAAATTAAAAGAAAACAGGGAGTTCCCTGGTGGTCTAGTGGTTAGGACTTGACGCTTTCACTGCTATGGCCTGGGTTCAATCCCTTGTCTGGGAACTGACATCCTACAAGCCTAGGTGCAGCCAAAAGAAATAAATAAAACAGCAAGTAGATCATGTGATTTGCTTGGGACAATATTTCATAGGAAACTCTACCTGGGAGAAGAAAGAAAATTCTTCTGAATTTATAACTTTAAAAAAAATTATGTATTACCACATATAAGATAGCCAGTGGGAGTTTGCTGTATGACACAGGGACCCAAAGCCAGTGCTTTGTTATAACCTAGAGGAATGGAAGGGGGAAGGCGGTGGGAGAGGTGTATAAGAGAGAGGGGACATTTGTACACCTATGCCTGTTTTATGTTGACTTATGCGAAAATATTATAATTATCCTATAATTAAAAATTTTAAGAAAAATTTTAAATTGTTTTACTATAATCAGTTATAGCAGCTCTATGTAGCACAATATTTTATTCTTTCCTTTCACTGAATGATAGACATTCATTCTTTTGTTCTCTTCCAACAGAAAAAGTAAACTTTTTAATCACCATAGACAGGAAAAGCAACTAGTCCCCAACACCTGCAGTTTGTTGAAAGTAGTCTATTCTGCTCCATCAAATTCTGTTCTCATGGGCTGTACAATTAATACAAGTGTGTTAGTGTTTAAATCTTCCTCAAAAAGTTAATCAGCTTCCAACTGTAAAATGAAGACACCCCAAACAGTCCACCTATATAATGAAAAACACTTCAAATAGCTCTATTTTTAATCTACAATTTATCCTATTTGCATACCATTTTTGAACATTAATATTTCTTTTGATTTTCAAGTTTTTAATTGCATATGTTCAACAACAAATCTAACTTTCTACAGCCAATATATTTTACTGGTGAGATCCAGAAATACCAATAATCAAGGTATTTTTGGCCTAAACTTATATATTAAGGAAAACTGGATAACAATTGATCCTCTCAAATAGATGTGGGTCCATACATTCATTGAATAGATAATTCAGTGAAAGCCAACTATGCGCCAAGCTCTGGTTTGAATTCCACCATTGGTATCTTATTTTGTTGTCAACAAAAGCTAATGCAACATTTTCCACAATCCACAGCTATCTATAACGCCTCCAGATACCTTTCTTCATACTTTACTGAGCCATTTTGGATTCTTCCTGCCAGTAAATCAGTGAGTCAGAAAGCATTCGTATCCCTAACCATTCTGATCCCAACTTGCAAGTTAACTGCTGCCACTATGAATCCTTTCCTATGCCTTCTGCTCTCTAGTTTATTTCAAAGTCCACTTTTTAAAAACAAACAACAAAAAGTCCACTTTCTTCACTATGTCATCTGTTCTCATCTTCCACTTCCATCCCTATTTACCTGGTATTCTATACCCTTTTTTCCAACAAATCTTTGGCCAATACTCAAAATTGCTTTGCTTTACTGACTCCTTATGATATGCTATGGCAATCAAGGTCCAATCAGACAAACAGAACCACTAGAAAAACTATAGACTCTGGGCTAAATTATAGGAATTTTACTTTATGTGACTGTGGGAGTTGTTTTAATAGTTCATATGATTATTGCTTCTATTTCTGCTCCTGAGTCTGGTCCAGAAACAGAAGAAGTTGAAGTTAGTGACCCAGTAGGAGCTCCAGAACCAGTGTGCCTGACTGCTGGCCACACCTACAAGATCAGACAGTCAACTACCATGTATGTGAGCTGCAACAGCTCCTGGAGCCACCAATCCGACCATAGGCATAAAAAGAGTATAACTCCTGCTTCCCTTTGACCTTCCAAACCTACTCTTGTGGCTCATGCTAACCCAGATCTATGCAAAGAAGAAAATATAGGTCCAGCTTAGCTGTGCATGTGTGTTGTCGATTCAGTCATGTTCGACTCTCTGTGACTCCATGGACTTTAGCCTGCCAGGCTCCCCTGTCCATGGGATTCCCCAGGCAAGAATACCTGAATGGGTGGCCATGCCCTCCTCCAGGGGATCTTTCCAACCCAGGGATCAAATCCACGCCTCCTGTATTGGCAGGCAGGTTCCTTACCATTAGCACCTCCTGGAAAGCCCCCACCTTAGCTAATGCCATGCAAATTCACCACACTTCATTCTTTGTCAACCTCCTTTAATAATACTGAACTTCCAAAATTATGCTTCCATCTCAACTATCCCCCATGCATGCATGCTAAGTCACTTTAGTCATGTCTGACTCTTTGCAACTCTATGGACTATAGCTCAGCAGTCTTCTCTAACCAAGGGATTCTCCAGGGGATCTTCCTGTATCTTCCTCATTAAGTTAATCAGCTTCCAACCGATTAAAAGAAGATACCCCAAACTGTCCACTTATATAATGAAAAACACTTCAAATAGCTACATTTTTTTAATCTAAACTTTATCCTATCTCTTCTATCCTAGCCTATCTACGCTTTATCCTATCCTAGCAGATCATATGATTTGCATCTCTTATGTCTGCTGCATTGGCAGGTGGGTTCTTTACCACTAGTGCCACCTGGGAAGCCCCCCCCCCCATTATCGCCCATACAAAATACATTATTATTATCCTTAAAAGAAAATACTAAGATTTTAATTCCTTTTCGATAGTGTGTAACTTAAATATTAAGAGATAAGGTTAAATGCTTGGTTCCCAAGTGGCTCAGTGGTAAAGAATCCACCTGCCAAGAAGGAGATCCAGGTTTGATGGCAAATGGCAGTCTACTCTAGGATTCTTGCCTGAGAAATCCCATGGACAGAGTCGTCTGGTGGACTACAGTCCATGGGATTGCAAAGAGTCAGACATGACTTAGCGACTAAACCACCAACCACCATAAAGCTAAATGATACTAAAACAGTCTATGCTAATGGTAGGGAAATGGTAGAAGGGAAGAAGAGATGATTATTATATACATATGACATATTCATATCAAAGTTGAGAAAAAAATTATCTCTTATAATTCTTGTCTCTAAAACTGTGTATGTGGTCAGCATTTATAACTGACTTCCTCTACTACCCACTTCATGTCCCTCTGCCTTCAGCAAGCTCCTCAGTTGGTCATGGCTCCTTGCCTGGGAGAATGACCCAAACATTCATCCCTCAGGGATCTGGACCATTGGTATCCTGTCTGTTTGGGGTCATAGTTTCCCAATGACTTTAATCAGAGGATGTAAGAGTAGTAAGTAGCACCTCAGGGGAGGTCCTGCTTTCTAGAAATATTCCTCCTCACTCCCATTCCATTGAAGCACTCTAATTTCCTCTTATAGTCAGAATCAGTCACCTCAGCCAGGAGAGTTAAACCCTTCTTTTCTCACTGATTTTCTGGCTGAAGAGTCCACAGTAATCAAGTGGCAGACTTAACTCCCAACTTAATGGAACCACTGCTGCATTCTCTGATAAAGGTATTCCTCCCTTGGGAACTAAAACTTGTAGACCATTAGATCCTAAAATTGCCAGAAAGAGAAACAAAAAACATTGCTAGTGTGGGGAACTCTGCTCAGTGTGGCAGCCTGGATGGGAGGGGAGTTTGGGGAAGAATGGATACATGTATATGTATGGCTGAGTCCCTTTGCTGTCCACCTGCTGCTGCTGCTGCTAAGTCACTTCAGTCGTGTCCGACTCTGTGCGACCCCATAGACGGTGGCCCACCAGGCTCCCCCGTCCCTACCACAATATTGTTAATCAGCTATACTTCAATATAAAATAAAAAGATTAAAAAATATTGCTAATAGAGCTCTATAGTTAATATAAAAGGATTCACTCCCATTTCTACCCTTTGATTCCCAGAACTGTGAATACTGGCTTTGGGAGAAACAATGGCATATATTAGTTAATGATTTTGAACACATAGTATATATTCTAAAGAAAATTATCACATATCTGCAGGTATTGACACTGAGTTGGCACCAAAACAGAACTTTAAAAAGCCATCCCCCTATTCTACCAGGCTAGCTGCTTCGGGATAAGGAGAATGTGGTAAGAACAGTGAGTTACCTCATCATGAGACCATCACAGAACTTCATTTGCTGTAAAATGAACCCTGAGGTAAGAATCAATCAGTGAGTTCATGGATGGTAGTGTTGGCAGAAGTATTACAGGAAAAAATTAAATCTATATCCACTGTAAAGGTCTATTCTAATAAGAACAAATGTTAATTCTTAGTTAAGTGTTTCTAAGTAACCAACTTGCCACCAGGTAATTAGATAGTGCACTCAAAAAAAGGATACCATATTGGGGGCTCAGTACTGGTCTCTGCTGTTTACAGGTTATGTACTCATTGATGTCTGAAGACAGATGGGCCTTACTGAATGGAATTCCATGTTGCAGAACCCACGTATAATATCTATTCGTGTTCACCATGGTTACTTTGCCTGTTGAGCAAGAACAGGGGTGTTTGGTTTAAGAGGCTGAATTATGACTAGAGAACAGGTCATCTTGTCCATCAATTATTACAATTTTCCTCTGCAGAAATTATTCTTTGGTGATCATTCACACTCTGTGCCTATCAAGAGAGGTCCATTTTCTTTGCCATGTCATGTGGCATGCAGGATCTTAGTTCTCCAATCAGGGATTAAACTCCTGCTCCCTGCAATGGAAGCAGGGAATTCTAACTACTGGACCACTAGGGAAGTGCTTATGAGAACTCAATTGAAATACTTTCTCCCCCAACCTTTGTGTCACCGATTTTCCAATCATATACCTTCTAAGTTCCTAACTCCATGCACGCATGCTAAGTCACCTCAGTCATGTCTGACTCTGCACCCTATGGACCATAGCCCTCCAGGCTTTTCTGTCCATGAGATTCTCCAGGCAAGAACACTGGAGTGGGTTGACATGCCCTCCTCTAGGGTATCTTCCCAACCCAGGGATTGAACCCAAGTCTCCTATGTCTCCTGCATTGGTAGATAGATTCTTTACCACTAATGACACCTGGGAAGCCATATCAAGCCAGATTATTAGCTTTCTGTGCAATAATATAGATCCATACCTTCAGCCACCTCTCTTTTAGGCAAAATGAATAAAAAATCCACAGAACTGGTTGAAGTTCTGCCAACTGGGAAGATTTTCCTCCTCTAGTGACATTCAGGGCAGATCCAAAGTGTAACAGCCGTCACCTTTCAGGTGGTATCTGCATAACATGAAGAACTGTCTTTCTCAGTTAACTGGCCATGGGAAAATTCCCATTCGATCATCAACTCAGGTTGAGAGGAAAGAGAAAACAGAGGAGGAGTTTGATGTATGGCCATCTGACTGCTTGCATATGCAACTTATGCCTTCAGTCCCTGCTTAAACCCAATCTCAATACATACAAATTCTGTTTGATGATGGACTGTTACTATGCTCACTAACTTGAATCTTTTCTCCTTTTGAGAAACAACTTGCTCTAGGCCATCAAGTTACCATGTAACCTGAGCTTCCCATCATAAACTTGGTCACACACGAAACACCCAGTTTATTATGGGAAGACCGGATTCCAGGGTAACTTGGTGGCCATAATCACGATGTTTCTCAAAAGGAGAACAACTATCTACAGAGGATAACCTAACTTTACTCCAAAATCCTAAAGATCACTGTGCTATGATTTACCTGTAGAATCCTGCCAAAGCACCACCCCCTCTATAAAGCAACCCTACTCGTCACTAATATTTCAAGGGCCATCACATATCCTATATTTGCAGAGAATTCTGAACTTGTTTTAGGGCCTTCTCAAACTCTTTCAGTACTGAGAGCTTTTCAGGTCACTTGGTAAACGAGTCAAACTAGTATAACTAAGTGAAGAGCACATTACACTTAAAAGCGGCTTACTAGGCATCATATCTCTTTCTTTACGATAGAAGAGGCAAAGTGCAGAAGTGTATCCTCAAGCCTGGAAAAGGTATCTGGAGATATCTTAGACACTGGACCTCTAAGAAATTTCACGACGGTGGCAGATCACTGAATCTTGTGAGACTTATCTCCCACCCTCAGACCTGTATGTGCCTTAACAATGTGTCTAGATTCATTATGACTCCTTAACACCGAGTCCAGTCAGCATGCTCTCATCAATGAAATGGTTCAGTGTGATGCCCTGTGGAATGGAGAGGTTATCAAGGTCCCTGCAGACTAGATTATGATATAAGGCATGAGAGCTGAAATAGCCCTGAAAAAAACAATGAAGTTGAACTGGTAACCTGTCAGCTGAAATCAAGCTGTCTTATGGTCTTTAATAATCTAGAGTCTAGAGAAATAATCATTTGCTATGTCTAGTAGCTGCATACCAGGTTCAGGATATGGGATGATTGGTTTCCACAAGAAAGCATACCTAGAACAACAGCTACAATTGAAATCACCACCAATTACATTTGCAATAATCAGTATTGTTTTCCAAGCTCCATCTATCTTCTGCACAAGCCAAATAGGTAAGTTGAATGAGGACATGGTAGAAACCACCATCCTTGCATCTTTTAAGTCTTTGATGAAGGCATTAGTCTTTGCAGTGTTTCTGGGAATGTGGTATTACTTTTTGTTTCACTATTTTGATATGTGGAGACAACTCAGGTGACCTAAATTGGGCTTTCTTGCCCCAGACCAGGGATCCTACATAAGAATTCTGCCAATTTTCTGAGCGTGTCCATGCCAGTCATGCATCCTGGAACTGAGGAATAACCACAAAGATGGGTATAGAGACCCATAAGTCCTACTGCTCATTTTACAAATCAAAACTCCATTGATTACCTGATCTTATTAAGCCTCAGTTCTGACTAGTGAACTCTAATGGCATTTAGGATATCTATGAATTCATATCAGTTTAAAGTCAGTGTCCAGAAATCCCTGAAAATCTGATTATTTACTCTTCTCCAATGCACAATCATCCTGGGAAGTGGTCACAGGCCTCTCTCAGGAAGGCTAGGAGGAATACTTATACATTTTTTGCTGAGTTGCATGGTTTGTCTTAGTGATTTGTCTCAGTGAGACCCAACCTCCCCCATTAATGCAAGGGGCCCTGTGTCTATGAACCTGTGTAAGTTTGGGAAATGACTGCAGGATTATCCTTCTCTTCTCAATTTCTAAGGTCTGTAGACTCCTCAATATCATCCCAAAGGTGCCTTGTCTGTTCACTCTGCACTGTCACCATAATAAAATTCATCCACATCATGGCATCAATTATTGCTCATAATCAAATATTCTACAATTCTATCTCTAGTTCAGACCACTTCTCTGAGCTGCAGCTGCCTGTATATGTAATATGTGCTGTGCTCAGTCGTGTCCAACTCTTTGGAACCCCAAGAATTGTAGCCCACCAGGCACCTCTATCCATTGGATTTTCCAGGTAAGAATACTGGAGTGGAATAGATGAAGAGAAAGACTTTGAAAAAATTCAACATCTATTTATGATTAAAGAAAAAAAAAAAACCCTCCAGAAACAGGCATAGAAGGAACATACCTAAACATAATAAAAGCCATATATGATAAACCCACAGCAAACATTATCCTCAATGGTGAAAAATTGAAAGCATTCCCCCTAAAATCAGGAATAAGACAAGAGTGCCCACTCTCACCACTACTATCCAACATAGTTTTGGAAGTTTTAGCCATAGCAATCAGAAAAGAAAAATAAATAAAAGGAATCCAGATTGGAAAAGAAGAAGTAAAACTCTCAGTGTTTGCAGATGACATGATCCTCTACATAGAAAACCCTAAAGACTCCACCAGAAAATTATTAGAGCTAATCAATGAATATAGTAAAGTTTCAGGATATAAAATTAACACACAGAAATCCCTTGCATTCATATACACTAACAATGAGAAAACAGAAAGAAATTAAGGAAACAATTCCATTCACCATTTTGATGAAAAGAAGAAAATACTTAGGAATAAATCTCCCTAAAGAAACAAAAGACCTATATATAGAAAACTATAAAACACTGATGAAAGAAAGCAAAGATGACACAAATAGATGGAGAAATATACCATGTTCATGGATCAGAAGAATCAATATAGTGAAAATGAGTATACTACCCAAAGCAATCTATAGAGTCAACGCAATCCCTATCAAGCTACCAATGGTATTTTTCACAGAACTAGAACAAATAATTTCACAATCTGTATGGAAATACAAAAAACCTCGAATAGCCAAAGCAATCTTGAGAAAGAAGAATGGAATTGGAGGAATCAACCTGCCTGACTTCAGACTATACTACAAGGCTACAGTCATTAAGACAGTATGGTACTAGCACAAAAACAGAAATATAGATCAATGGAACATAATAGAAGGCACAGAGATAAATCCATGCACCTATGGACACCTTATCTTTGACAAAGGGGGCAAGAATATACAATGGAGAAAAGACAATCTCTTTAACAAGTGGTGTTGGGAAAATGGGTCAAGCACTTGTAAAATAATGAAACTAGAACACTTTCTAACACAAAAATACACAATATACACAAAAATATATTCAAAATGGATTAAAGATCTAAATGTAAGAGCAGAAACTATAAAACTCCTAGAGGAAAACATAGGCAAAACACTCTCTGACATAAATCACAGCAGGATCCTCTATGACACACCTCCTTAGAGTAATGGAAATAAAAGCAAAAATAAACAAATGGGACCTAGTTAAACTTAAAACCTTTTGCACAACGAAGGAAACTATAAGCAAGGTTGAAAGACAGCCTTCAGAATAGGAGAAAATAATAGCAAATGAAGCAACTGACAAAGAATTAAACTCAAAAATATACAAGCAGCTCATACAGCTCAATTTCAGAAACATAAATGACCCAATCAAAAAATGGGCCAAAGAACTAAACAGACATTTCTTCAAAGAAGACATACAGATGGCTAACAAACACATGAAAAGATGCTCAACATCACTCATTATCAGAGAAATGCAAATTAAAACCACAATGAGGTACCATCTCACACTGGTCAGAATGGCTGCTATTAAAAAGTCTACAAACAATAAATGCTGGAGAGGGTACAGGGAAAAGGAAACCCTCTTACATTGTTGGTGGGAATACAAACTAGTACAGCCACTATGGAGAACAGTGTATAGATTCCTTAAAAAACTGGAAATAGAACTGCCATATAACCCAGCAATCCCACTGCTGGGCATATACACTGAGGAAACCAGAATTGAAAGAGATATGTGTACCCCAATGTTCATCGCAGCACTGTTTACAATAGCTAGGACATGGAAGCAACCAAGATGTCCATCAGCAGATGAATGGATAAGAAATCTGTGGTACTTATACACAATGGAATATTACTCAGCTATTAAAAAGAATGCGTTTGAATCAGTTCTAATGAGGTGGATGAAACTGGAGCCTATTATACAGAGTGAAGTAAGTCAGAAAGAAAAACACCAATACAGTATATTAATGCATATATACGGAATTTAGAAAGATGGTAACAATGACCCTATATGCAAGATAGCAAAAGAAAAAGAGACACAGATGTAAAGAACAGACTTTTGGACTCCCAAGGCGAGGGTGGGATGATTTGAGATAATAGCATTGAAACATGTGTATTACCATATGTGAAACAGATCGCCAGCCCAGGCTCAATGCATGAGACAGGGCGCTCAGAGCTGGTGTACTGGGATGACCCTGAGAGACGGGATGGGGAGGGAGGTGGGAGGGGGTTCAGGATGGGGGGGCATAGGTACACCCATGGCTGATTCATGTGAATGTATGGCCAAAACTACTACAATATTGTAAAGTAATTAGCCTCCAATTAAAATAAGTTAATTTTTTTTAAAAAGACATAAAAATGACCAATAAATTAAAAAAGAAAAAAAGAATACTGGAGTGGGTTGTCATCCCTTCCTCCAGGGGATCTTCCTGACCCAGGACGGAACCCACATCTACCCATGTCTCCTGAACTGCAGGCAGATTCTTTACCATTGAACTACTGGGGAAGCCCATTTGCCTCTATAAGCACCTACCAAAATATGCCTCAGATTCAATAAGTGTTAGTCACTCAGTCATGTCCGACTCTTTGTGTCCCCATGGACTGTAGCCCACCAGTCTCCTCTGGCCATGGAATTTTCCAGGCAAGAATTCTTCAGTAGCCACTCCCTTCTCCAGGAGATCTTCCCAACCAAGGGATTGAACCCATGTGTCCTGAATTTCAGGCAGATTTTTTACCATCTGAGCCACCAGCCACAAGCCCAACAAGTTTGATTCCAAATGCAACTCCATTCCAGTGTGCCACATTATAGCCAAAGACATCACTATCTGTCCATCTGAGAGCATCCCAATCCTAAGAGCCATCTTCAACACCTACCCCCACCTCACTCAATCCATCATTGATTCACATGGATTTGATCTCCCAACTATTTCTCACACCCACCAATTCTCTCTATTTCTACCACCACCAACCTAGTCCAACCCTCTACTATTGCTAAATTCCCATTCATTCTCTTCACATCCATTATTGGTTTTCTCTAATTTTTCTCTACACTGCAGTCAGAGCTTAAGAGATTATAAACTCACCAAGAGCAATGTGTTTCTATATAATTCATGTACTTAGCATAGTATCCTACCCAATTATTAAATAGGTATTTACTGTTTCTGCTGCTATGTCTATAGCTAATGATCTTTATGGAGAACAAATTTTAAATGGATACAAAAATACCTTATCCAAAGAATCCTGAAGAAATAATAAACAATAGTTTGATTGTAGAAAGACACAATATCCTCTTTAAGCTTCTTCCTGCAAAAAGGCTTCATTTACAGACCTTATAAGGGCTTCCCTGGTGGCTCAGATGGTAAAGAATCTTCCTGAAATGCAAGAGACCCAGGTTCAGCTCCTGGGTCAGGAAGATCCCCTGGAGAAGGAAATGCTACCCACTCCAGCATTCTTGCCTGGCAAATTCCATGGACTGAGGAGTCTGGGGGGCTACAGTCCATGGGACTGCAGAGTTGGGCACGACTGAGTGACTGACACACACACACACACACACATGCAGACCTCATAATATCAGTGAGTTTCACAGACATGTTTTTGTCTATGAGCTTTATCTGATCCTAAGGTTCATAAAGGATGAGTTTTTTTAGATTTCAGAAAAGAGTCAAGTGCCTGAGGAGGTCTGCTTTATTGTACTGATTAAAAAATGTCTATTATTAACTTACATATATTTTATTGCTCTTTTTTAGATTTCTTATCAACCAGTACTGACCTATATTCCTTGAATCTGAAATATGCTTATCAACTTATTGAGTCAAATCAGTTTCTGGACATAATTTTGTCATATAAACTTGTGTAACCAGAGATGAGCCTAGGAAACTTAGTCTAATTGTGTGTCCAGGAGGAAAGTAAAAGTGAAGAAAACATATCATTTTCACTAGTACAATATTAAGAGAATTTTACTCTATTGTTTTTTTAAGACTTTAAATCAATTCCCCATTTTATTTTTTCAGTTATCATCATTTTACCTTTTTACAAACATTTCCACTTACATTAAAGATGCCCATGGTCTTCACTCGAGCCACATCCCCCTTTTAAAGAAACTGCCCAAAGCCACTTCTCAAGTGGCGCTGTGGTAAAGAACCCACCTGCCACTGCAGAAGATGCAAGAGAAATGGGCTTGATGCCTGGGTCAGGAAGATCCCCTGGAGGAGAGCGTGACAACCCACTCCAGTATTCTTGCCCAGAAAATTCCATAGATAGATGAGCCGGTGGGCTACAGTCCACAGTGCCGCACAGAGTCGGACACAACTGAAGTGACTTTGCATACACACACACACACACACACACAGGCCACATACATGTGCTGACTATCTGGCAACAACAACAATGACGTATTCATTTTCCAGGACTTGTGTAACAAAGAACGACAAACCAGGAGTCTTAAACAATAGAAAGTTATTGCCTCATAACTCTGGAGGCTTGAAGTCTGAAGTCAAGGAGTAGGAATGGCTATGTGCCCTCTAAAATCTGCAAGGAGGAATCTCTTGCATCTGCCTAGCTTCCAATGGTTTCCGGCAATTCTTGATGTTCCTTGTCTTGCAATTAAACCACCTCAGTCTCTGTCTCCATCATCACATGGTGTTGTTCCCTCAAATGTCTGTGTCTTTTCTCTTTTTATAAGGACCAAAATCATACTGGATTAAGGTCCCAGCCTGCCACAGTGTGACCTCATTTTAACCAATTACATCTGCAACAGTCCTATATCCAAATAAAGTCACCTTCTGAGGTACTAGGACCTCAACCTATCATTTGGTTGGACACAATTCACTCTGTAACAAATGGGCAAACACCTGACAAACCAGGCTCTCGGCATGGCTTTTCCAAAAGCAGAGCCTGTGATAAGACTTGTGAGTAGGCTGGCTTAGCCTTTAGAGGGGGCGGTTTTCCATGAGCAAGAGTGAATGGTGGGAAGAGTGAGATGGGAGGAGGAAGAGCCAATATCAGGGTATGTTATTGAGACTGAAGCTGAGGACATAAGGGGTTCAATTCTGCTTGCACATTCCGAAAAGTCTGAGAACGCCCCCTAGAATCACATCTAGAAGAATGGAAACCAGGAGCACTTATATAGCCACTCTCACTCCTCGCTGTTTGAGGGTCTTAGCTTACAGGGGTGTTGACTGGAAAAAGTCAGCTCCCCGGGACATCATAGCGTCAGGGACCTTTCCAGGTCAGAAAGCAAAGATATGTACCTGTCAACCTGAACTCAGTGAAAAACTGCCCAGAATGTTCTGTTCCAGCCACAGATAAATCAGAGCTGTGGCTGAGTGAACATAAACCAGGTCACCAGATCCTCTCTCCTAGGGACATAGAATTGTGATTCAAGATCTATCATCAGTTGCATGCTAAGCCATTTCAGTCATGGGCTACCCACTCCAGTATTCTTGGGCTTCCCTTGTGGCTCAGCTGGTAAAAAAAAAAATCCACGTGCAATGCAACTGAACCTGGGTTCAATCCCTGGGTTGGGAAGATTACTCTGGAAAAGGGAAAGGCTACCCACTCCAGTATTCTGGCCTAGAGAATTCCATGGACTATACAGTCCATGGGGTCACAAAGAGTCGGACACAACTGAGAGACTTTCAATTTTACTTTCAAGTCATTTCGGTCATGTCCGACTCTGTGTGACCCTTTGGAGTGTAGCCCGCCAGGCTCCTCTTTCCATGGTATTCTCCAGGCAAGAATACTATAGTAGGTTGCCATGCCCTCCTTCAGGGTCTTTGGACTCAAGGATGAAACCTGCTTGTCTTATGCATTGCTGCTCTCCTGCACTAACCACCTGGGAAGCCCATAATCAGTTGGTTGGTGGCATTTGAATAGGCAGCTGTTGTTAGTGTCTGTAAGGTCTATTTTAGAAAATGTTTTAGGAAAACAATTTCATCCTGAAGAAGCATAGCAGACACTCAGCAATATGAATATGAGTAAAGCAGAATAAAGCAGCCATACAAAAGATGTAAAGAGCAGAGAGTATGTTTTCCCTGATGAATGAGAGCTAAATGAAGTCTCTGCTTTGCTGCCTAACTGTTTACCTAAGTTTCCATAAAACCCACTGACCCACATCCCTTGATGTCTATAGGACAACTCTATATCCTCACAATAAATGCCTTTTTTTTTTAATTTGTAGCCCAGATATATCATATGAAGCCTCCTGGCCACTCAAGATCTGGATAAACTTGGCCCCATCTCTATATATGGTGAAGATGTAAACACCTATTCCAACATTTCTATGAATATTCAGATTACTGTGAATATCATATGAATACATTGCTAACAAAATATAGTCAAAGCTATGGTTTTTCCAGTAGTCATGTATGGATGTGAGAGTTGGACCATAAAAAAGGCTGAGAGCCAAAGAATTGATGCTTTTGACCTGTGGTTTTGGAGGAGACTCTTGAGAGTCCCTTGGACTCTCAAGGAGACCAAATCAGTCAATCCTAAAAAAAATCAGCCATGAATATTCATTGGAGGGACTGATGCTGAAGCTGAAGCTCCAATACTTTTGGCCACCTGATGCGAAGAACTGATTCACTGGATAAGACCCTAATGCTGGGAAAGATTGAGGGCAGGAGGAGAAGTGAGCAACAGAGGATGAGGTCATTGGATGGCATCACTGACTCGATGGACAGGAGTTTGAGCAAGCTCTGGGAGATAGTGGAGGACAGGGAAACCTGGCGTGCTGCAGTCCATGGGGTTGCAAAGAGTCGGACACAACTTAGTGACTGAACAACAACAATGAATATCATTCATCCTGTGAATAAATTATAGATGAATAAACAAAGCACTATGAATATAAGGAAAGAGCTGGAGTGTACATCTGTTGCCCATCTGATTGTAGCTGGGGAAATGCATGCCCATTACTGTCAGATTTTACAAGATGGGCAAGATATCTGGATCTTGATTAAAACCGTCCCAATTTTGAAAAACGTCATGTAGTCTAAATGTTTTAAGGCACGCTACAGATTGATAACATTTGTGTACCAAATCTGGCCTTGTGGGTCCAGTTTCAACCTCTGTCATATTCCTGGAGCCACCTCTGGCACCTTCAGGCTCCTAGGCTTTCTTCAGAATCCTCTGACCTGGCCATGTTGTCCCTCATGTGAAATGTAGCCCTTTCATTGATTTCCACAAAGCACTCTCCATCAGAATCTCTCACAAAAGAACAAATACTGTATGACTCTGCTTAAATTAGTAGCTCAATAATGAAAATCACACAGACAGAAAGTAGAATGATGATTGCTAGGGGCTGGGGAGAGGGGAGAATGAGAGTTTGGTGTTACCAATAAATGGGTGGAGACCTTCAGTTTGGAAAGATCAATAAATTCTGAAGATGAATCATGGTGATGATTGCATGAGACAATGCACTTAATGCCACTCTACACTTTATAATAGTTAAATGATAAATTTTGTGTTATGTATATTTTACCATACTTTTTAAAATTAAAATTTCTTAAATTTGTGAGCTTAGTGGACTTTACTGAAGATTTTGGGAGGTTGCCAGGAGGATTCACATTATGCTAATGCAGTCTTCAACCTTCCTCTCTCTTCTCTACCTCCTTCTGTTCCTCGCACCTTCTCCTCCCATTGCCCTGGGCATACCAAGTTTCACCTCCTCTATTAGAAGGCTCATAATTTTTCTAAACAAAGACACTTTTATTGTTATTTGAAAAATAAAATCTCTTCCTTATTAAACATTAAGTTAGACAAACTGAATTTTTGATTTTTCAGGAAAAAAATTATCTCTGACTAAAGTATGCATTTATGTATTTTCTAGAGTGTAGTGATCATTTCTGAGACAACCTGTAATCTATACCCATGTGATATGATCCTAAGAAAGCTGTAGCATGGTGGATGGGTCATATCACACATTCATATTTCCATACTTCTGAACTACATAACAGCAGAGATAGAGAAGATGAGGTGTTGGAGAGATATTAAAATAGGACCTTCATCTTCTGGCCTCTAAATCAGCAGCATATTAGAAAGCCATGCCTGGATATCTGAAAACAGCAGAAAGGAGAGCTGCCGCCCCTCTAATTTAATACCAAACTCCCAGGAGTAGTTTACTGTCAGAGTTTCATCATGTATTATGGAGACAAGTATTGGCAGGCTTCCATAAGATCCATATAAGCTTTTATCTCTTCCCTTGATCAGGTCATGTGACAGATAGCTGGATCCTTGCATAGGCTTTTACCATCCTTTTAGTAATACACTTGGTGATTGAGCTGAGTCCCATAAATCTAGGCCAGAATTATGATCCCAATGGGGTTTATCCTGTTGATCCCCAACCATCCACCACACGTGTGCATTAACATTTCATAAAAGCGTCACTTACAGGTCTCCTAAAAGCTTTCTCATTTATAGACTAGAGTCTTAAAAGACCTTTTCTTTCTCGATAACTGAAAATAGTTGTTATACCTTAATAATAATTCAAAAGCAGAAGATGACTAACTCCCATTCTGCACTAAAATTCTACACTATGTTATTCAGGCAGCAACAATGTACCAAAGTTATTAATAGGTGACCCTGACTTATTCTTAGTTCTTATCTAACCCCATGGAATCACAAAATAGCAGTTATGTTGATATTTGAAGATTAGTTAAAAATTAGCTAATCCAAGAATTACAAATTGCTCAGAAGCAGCAGCAGCCATAGGGGAAATCTGGTTTGCAGAAATGTGTGGTTTAGAACATACCATCTTTTAAACCTTTGGAATTATTTGCCCCATTTTAAAATGTGAAGATTGCCCATCAGCATTTACAGATCTGGCTATACCAGGCTAGTGTTCCCATGTGGTAACTATGGGCTGAAGCCTGGAAGCCACCAAGCTTTGTGGACAAGACATGTGCCCACCACTTCACCAGAGTCCTTACCAAGCCAAGCTGCCTCTCACCACAGGATTTATTCATCTAGGTGTCCTGCCTGGACTTTGTAAACATTTGAAATGTTGACCTGTGTCATTTTAGAAATTGGAAAATAAGAGATTGAGAGTGCTGAATTGACTCCTTTAAGAGTGAATAGACAGGGACTTCCCTGGTGGTCCAGTGATTAAGAATCTGCCTTGCAATAGAAGGACACAAGTTTGACCCCTGGTTGGGAAACCAAAGATCCCACATTCGGCAGAGCTCTAAGCCCACATGAGACAACATGAGCATCCATGAGCCACAATGAAAGATCCCACATGATGCAATGACAATCCTGTCTGTTGCAACTAAGATCCAGTGCAGCCAAAAAAAAAAAAAAAGTGAATAGACAGAAAGGTATCTGATGCAAAATCTTGTGTTTACACTTTTTTTGTGGTTCCTAGAACTTACTCGTCATGAAATATTATACTACTGTAGAGGACACAGATTGAGGAAACTTGTGTTACATTATAGTATTTCTTCTTGTAAAGTTTCTTTAAGTTTTTTAATATGTTGTTGTCTCAATTGCTAATACAAGCTTCAATGTAAACAAAAAATGATTAAAAACTAATTAGTTCTGAATATTTAATATTCAGCAGCTGCGATGGTGCACGAGCGTGGCCGAGAGGAGCTACCCCACGACCAAGGTAAGAGAAACCCAAGTAAGACAGCACTGAGAGAGGGAATCAGAGGGCAGACAGACTGAAACCACAATCACAGACAACTAGCCATTCAGATCACACGGACAACAGCCTTGTCTAACTCAATGAAACTAAGCCATGCTGTGTGGGGCCACCCAAGACAGACAGGTCATGGTAGAGATGTCTGACAGAATGTGGTCCACTAGAGAAGGGAATGGCAAACCACTTCAGTATTCTTGCCTTGAGAACCCCATGAACAGTATGAAAAGGCAAAAAGATAGGACACTGAACGATGAACTCCCCAGGTCAGTAGGTGCCCAATATGCTACTGGAGATCAGTGGAGAAACAACTCCAGAAAGAATGAAGGGATGGAGCCAAAGTAAAAAGAATACCCAGTTGTGGATGGGACTGGTGATAGAAGCAAGATTCAGTGCTGTCAAGATCAATATTGCATAGGAACCTGGAATGTTAGATCCATGAATCAAGGCAAATTGGAAGTGGTCACATAGGAAATGGCAAGAGTGAATGTCGACATTCGAGGAATCTGTGAACTAAAATGGACTGGAATCAATTAATTTAACTCATTTAACTCAGATGACCATTATATCTACTACTATGGGCAGGAATACCTTAGAAGAAATGGAGTAGCCATCATAGTCAACAAAAGAGTCCAAAATGCACTACTTGGATGCAATCTCAACAAATGACAGAATGATCTCTGTTCGTTTCCAAGGCAACCATTCAATATCACGGTAATCCAAGCCTATGCCCCAACTAGTAACACTGAAGAAGCTGAAGTTGAATGGTTCTATGAAGACCTACAAGACCTTCTAGGATTAACACCCAAAAAAGATGTCCTTTTCATTATAGGGGACTGGAATGCAAAAGTAGGAAGTCAAGAAACACCTGGATTAACAGGCAAATTTGGCCTTAGAGTATAGAATGAAGCAGGCAAAGACTAACAGAGTTCTGCCAAGAGAACGCACTGGTCATAGCAAACACCCTCTTCCTACAACACAAGAGAAGACTCTACACATCAACATCACCAGATGGTCAATACCGAAATCAGATCGATTATATCTTTTGCAGCCAAAGATGGAGAAGCTCCGTATAGTCAGCAAAAACAAGACTGGGAGTGGACTGTGGCTCAGATCATGAACTCCTTATTGCCAAATTCAGACTTAAATCGAAGAAAGTGGGAAAAACCAATAGACCATTCTGGTGTGATCGATATCAAATCCCTTATGATTATACAGTGGAAGTGAGAAATAGATTTAAGGGACAAGATCTGATAGACAGAGTGCCTGATGAACTATGGATGGAGGTTCATGACATTTTAGAGGAGGCAGCCAGCAAGACCATCCCCAAGAAAAAGAAACGCAAAAAAGCAAAATGGCTGTCTGAGGAGGCCTTACAAATAGCTGGAAAAAGAAGAGAAGCAAAAAGCAAAGGAGAAAGGAAAGATATACGCATTTGAATGCAGAGTTCCAAAGAATAGCAAGGAAAGATAAGAAAGCCTTCCTCAGCAATGAATGGAAACAAATAGAGGAAAACAGTAGAATGGGAAAGACTAGAGAACTCTTCAAGAAAATTAGAGATAACAAGGGAACATTTCATGTAAAGATGGGCTCGATAAAGGACAGAAATGGTATGGACCTAACAGAAGCAGAAGATGTTAGGAAGAGGTGGCAAGAACACAGAAGAACTATACAAAGAAGATCTTCATGACCCAGATAATCACGAAGGTGTGATCACACTCACCTAGAGCCAGACATCCTGGAATGTGAAGTCAAGTGGGCCTTAGGGAGCATCACTACAAACAAAGCTAGTGGAGGTGATGGAATTCCAGTTGAGCTATTTCAAATGCTGGAAGATGATTCTGTGAAAGTGCTTCACTCAATATGTCAGCAAATTTGGAAAACTCAGCTGTGGCCACAGGACTGGAAAACTTCAGTTTTCATTCCAATCCCAAAGAAAAGCAATGCCAAAGAATGCTCAAACTACCACACAATTACACTCATCTCACATGCTAGTAAAGTAATGCTCAAAATTCTCCAAGTCAGGCTTCAGAAATACATGAACCATGAAATTCCAGATGTTCAAGCTGGTTTTAGAAAAGGCAGAGGAACCAGAGATCAAATTGCCAACATCTGCTGGATCATTGAAAAAGCAAGAGAGAGTTCCAGAAAAACATCTATTTCTGCTTTATTGACTATGCCAAAGCCTTTGACTATGTGGATCACAATAAACTGTGGAAAATTCTGAAAGAGATGGGAATACCAGACCACCTGATCTGCCTCTTGAGAAACCTGTATGCAGGTCAGGAATTAACAGTTAGAACTGGACATGGAACAACAGTCTGGTTCCAAATAGGAAAAGGAGTATGTCAAGGCTGCATATTGTCACCCTGCTTATTTAACTTATATGCAGAGTACATCATGAGAAACGCTGGGCTGGAGGAAGCACAAGCTGGAATCAAGATTGCCAGGAGAAATATCAATAACTTCAGATATGCAGATGACACCACCCTTATGGCAGAAAGTGAATAAGAACTAAAGAGCCTCTAGATGAAAGTGAAAAGGAGAGTGAAAAAGTTGGCTTAAAGCTCAACATTCAGAAAACTTAGATCATGGCATCTAGTCTCATCACTTTATGGCGAACAGGTGGGGAAACAGTGGAAACAGTGTCAGACTTTTTTGGGGGGCTCCAAAATCACTGCAGATGGTGACTGAAGCCATGAAATCAAAAGATGCTTACTCCTTGGAAGGAAAGTTATGACCAATCTAGACAGCATATTAAAAGCAGAGACATTATTTTGCCAACAAAGGTCCGTTTAGTCAAGGCTATGGTTTTTCCTGTGGTCACATGTATGGATGTGAGAGTTGGACTGTGAAGAAAGCTGAGTGCCAAAGAATTGATGCTTTTGAACTGTGGTGTTGGAGAAGACTCTGGAGATTCCCTTGGACTGCAAGGAGATCCAACGAGTCCATCCTAAAGGAGATCAGTCCTGGGTGTTCATTAGTGGGACTGATGTTGAAGCTGACACTCCAATATTTTGGCCCCCTGATGAGAAGAGCTGACTCATTTGAAAAGACCTTGATTCTGGGAAAGATTGAGGGCAGGAGGAGAAGGGGACGACAGAGGATGAGATCATTGGATGGCATCACCGAAACAATGGACATGGGTTTGGGTGGACTCCGGGAATTGGTGATGGACAGGGAGGCCTGGCATGCTGTGGTTCATGGGATCGCAAAGAGTCGGACATGACCAAGTGACTGAACTGAACTAACTGAACTGAATCTAAATGTAGTCCAACCGTCTTACAGGTTTTATGAGTTTTGTTCTGTGACAACCCTTATTTAGAATTTATTTTTAATTTAAGAAAAGTGACAATGAAGTCGCTTAGCCATGTCTGACTCTTTGTGACACCATGAACTGTAGCCTACCACGCTCCTCCTTCCATGGGATTTTCCAGGCAAGAGTACTGGAGTAGGTTTCCATTTCCTTCTCAAGAGGATCTTCCCAACCCAGGGACTGAACCAGGGTCTCCCTCATTGTAGGCAGATGCTTTATCATTTGAGCCACAAGGGAAGTCTCATCTAAGAAACTTAACACCAAAAAAGAAAGCATTAATGGTCAGATGAATGTACTTTTTTTGCTATGTTGAACCATTTTAAATAATGGCTATGTTTTTATAATTTGAAATGTGTGTCTATTTGTCCCTTTGTGTTGAAAACCCAAGTTTACTACCTAGACAATGAAATGATAAGAGAAAAAAGTGAATGCTGAGGGTCTTAGCTTTGAGCTACACCAAAAATTCTCCATTTTTCCCCTGTAGATCTTTCTGCCCTCTCTCTCTGCCTCCTTGGGCTGAACTATATTAAGACTCCATGTCTTCTGTCTGCAAGTTGGCTTCCACCAACAGAAAGCTGTCACAGCAGAGTTTATAGAGGCAGAAGAATGAAACCAGTGTATTTATTCCTTTAAATCTCTCCTTGCAAGGTCACCTTAAGTTGGTTGTATCCTCCATACAAAGGTCAATACCCTATTCATAATGATGCCCTGGACAACTTTTTCCTTCCAAATCATAGAAACTCTGCCCTCTTGTTTCTTTAGAACTAGAGGTTGATGGCATCTTAGCTGCTACTGAGCTCCAGGTCAATGCACCATTTTTCAGGTTCCATTTTACTGCAGCTTTATAAATAGTGACTTTGTAAACAAACTCTCCTTAAACTTCTTATTTTAAATGTACTGTTCAAATTAAGATCCATACTGATAAAAAGAGCCACATTTTATTTGTATAATATTTTAAAAATTAAACAGTGTGAAATACTAGATGAATGTAAATAGCATGCACAATTACCAGAAGAAGCCAAAAGGAACTTCAGCTTGAAGCAATTAATCAAGAGTTTTCTAAACAAACACAGTTTCCTCTCTGAGATGAATTACAGTTAAGATCTGTTAATATAATTCTTTCACCTCCACAAAACATAGTTTTGCTATTTCATTGTCTCTTTTAAATATTTTTCCACTTCATTAAATAATAGATGCATTATTCCATCTTTTTTCATCCACAAGCCCATTTTTAAGAAATAGCTACTCTACTTCTATATCATTTTTGCTTGATTTTTTTCTTTGTATCTTTTAATAATATGCTTCTCATCCCATTTCCTCATTTATAAATTTTACATATAACCTAATTTACTATAAATGAGGAATGAGCTGATTCACCACCAACCCCCTTCCAACCAGTTTTATATTTATATTTTGCATTTCTCATGTAGTTACTTTGTCTGCTTGGTAAAAGGGCTTCCCCAGAGGCCTAGCAGTAAAGAATTCGCCTGCAACTTAGGAGATGTGGGTTCAATCCCTTGGTCAAGAAGATCTCCTGGAAGAAGGCATGGCGACCCATTCCAATATTCTTGCCTGGGAGAATCCCATGGACAGAGTAGTGGGCTGCAATCCATGGGATTGCAAAGAATCGGACATGACTGAAGCAACTGATCACACACACATATCCTTAGTAAAATACTAATATCTCTACTCTTTCTTTCTATAGCTGTGGATAGTATGTTACTCAGCAGAAAACCAAATGCATACTATGGCCAAATATCAATGCAAACCCAAATGTGCTGCATCCATAATTTTTATTCCCCCCTTTTAATATTAATTAAAAGGTCATTAATTAATAACCATAGTCTTCATCACAGTATCACTCTGTTCTTTTCTCCTGCAACTTCTAACATCTGTGCAATAACTTTTGCAATGTCAAGCTCAATAGTAAATATATATGATTAATTTTCAAAGCTTTATCTGTTAGTCAGTCAGTTCAGTCGCTCAGTCGTGTCCGACTCTTTGCAACCCCATGAACCACAGCACGCCAGGCCTCCCTGTCCATTACCAACTCCTGAAGCTTGTTCAAACTCATGTTCATTGAGTCGGTGATGCCATCCAATAATCTCATCCTCTGTCGTCCCCTTCTCCTCCTGGCTTCAATTGTTCCCAGCATCAGGGTCTTTTCAAATGAGTCAGCTCTTCGCATCAGGTGGCCAAAGTATTGGAGTTTCAGCTTCAACATTGGTCCCTCCAATGAACACCCATGACTGATCTCCTTTAGGATGGACTGATTGGATTTCCTTGCAGTCCAAGGGACTCAAAAGTCTTCTCCAACACCACAGTTCAAAAGCATCAATTCTTCGGCACTCAGCCCTCTTTATAGTCCAACTCTCACATCTACACACGACTACTGGAAAAACCATAGCCTTGACTAGATGGACCTTTGTTGACAAAGTAATGTCTCTGCTTTTGAATATGCTATCTAGGTTGGTCATAACTTTCCTTCCAAGGAGTAAGCGTCTTTTAATTTCATGGCTGTAGTCACCATCTGCAGTGATTTTGGAGCCCAGAAAAATAAAGTCTGACGCTGTTTCCACTGTTTCACCATCTATTTCCCATGAAGTAATGGGACCAGATGCCATGATCTTCGTTTTCTGAATGTTGAGCTTTAAGCCAACTTTTCACTCTCCTCTTTCACTTTCATCAAGAGGCTCTTTAGTTCTTCCTCACTTTTGCCATAAGGGTGGTGTCATCTGCATATCTGAGGTGATTGATATTTCTCCCAGCAATCTTGATTCCAGCTTGGGCTTCCTCCAGCTCAGCATTTCTCAAGATGTGCTCTGCATATAAGTTAAATAAGCAGGGTGACAATATGCAGCCTTGACGTACTCCTTTTCCTATTTGGAACCAGTCTGTTCTTCCAAGAGAACACACTGTTCATAGCAAACACTCTCTTCCAACAACACAAGAGAAAACTCTACATGTGGACATCACCAGATGGTCAACACTGAAATAAGATTGATTATATTCTTTGCAGCCAAATATTGGGAAGCTCTATACAGTCAGCAAAAACAAGACCAAGAGCTGACTGTGGCTCAGATCATGAACTCCTTATTGCCAAATTCAGACTTAAATTGAAGAAAGTAGGGAAAACCACTAGACCATTCAGGTATGACCTAAATCAAATCCCTTATACAGTGGAAGTGAGAAATAGATTTAAGGAACTAGATCTGATAGATAGAGTGCCTGATGAGCTATGGATGGATGTTCATGACATTGTACAAGATATAGGGATCAAGACCATCCCCATGGAAAATAAATGAAAAAAAGCAAAATGGCCGTCTGGGGAGGCCTTACAAATAGCTGTGAAAAGAAGAGGAGCGAAAAGCAAAGGAGAAAAGGAAAGATATAAGCATCTGAATGCAGAGTTCCAAAGAATAGCAAGGGGAGATAAGAAAGCCTTCCTCAGTGATCAATGTAAAGAAATAGATGGAACAACAGAATGGGAAAGACTAGAGATCTCTTCAAGAAAATCAGAGATACCAAGGGAACATTCCATGCAAAGATAGGCTCGATAAAGGACAGAAATGGTATGGACCTAACAGAAGCAGAAGATATTAAGAAAAGGTGGCAAGAATACAGAAGAACTGTACAAAAAAGATCTTCACGACCAAGATAATTACAATATTGTGATCATTTTTGCCATACATCGACATGAATTGAAGTACAACATACTTTCAGATATCCTAGGATGAGAATCCATTGTTCTGTCTGTTTATATCACTTAATTTTTTTCTTTTTTTAAATTTTTTGATTGAAGAATAATTGCTTTACAGAATTTTCTGTTTTTTTGTCATACATCAACAAGAATCAGCCATAGGTACACCCATGTCCCCTCCCTTCCAGTCCTCCCTCCCATCTCCCTCGCCATCCCATCCTTCAGCCTCTCACAGAGTCCCTGTTTGAGTTCCCTGAATCATACAGCAAATTCCCATTGGCTATCTATTTTACATATGGTATTATAAATTTCTATGTTACTCTCTCCATACATCCCCCCTTCTCCCTCCTCTCCTTCCACCATGTCCATAAGTCTGTTCTCTATGTCTGTCTCTCAACTGCTGGCCTGAAAATAAATTTATCAGTGCCATCTCTTTAGAATCCATACATATGTATCAGTATATGATGTTTATATTTCTCTTTCTGACTTACTGCACTTTGCATAATAGGATCTAGTTTCATTCACCTTTTTAGAACAGATTCGAATGGGTTCTTTTTTATGGCTGAATAGACCATCCCATGGAAAAGAAATGCAAAATGGCTGTCTGAGGAGGCCTTACAAATAGTTGTGAAAAGAAGAGAAGAGAAAAACAAAGGAGAAAAGGAAAGATATGAGCATCTGAATGCAGAGTTCCAAAGAATAGCAAGGAGAGATAAGAAAGCCTTCCTCAGTGATCAATGCAAAGAAATAGAGGAAAACAACAGAATGGGAAAGACTAGAGATATCTTCAAGAAAATTAGAGATACCAAGGGAACATTTCCTGCAAAGATGGGCTCGATAAAGGACAGAAATGGTATGGACCTAACAGAAGCAGAAGATATTAAGAAGAGGTGGCAGGAATACACAGAAGAACTGTAGAAAAAAGATATTCACGACCAAAATAATCACGATGGTGTGATCACTCACCTAGAGCCAGACATCCTGGAATGTGAAGTCAAGTGGGCCTTAGAAAGCATCACTACAAACAAAGCTAGTGGAGGTGATGGAATTCCAGTTGAGCTATTTCAAATCCTGGAAGATGATACTGTGAAAGTGCTGCACTCAATATGCCAGTAAATTTGAAAAACTCAGCAGTGGCCACAGGACTGGAAAGGTTCAGTTTTTATTCCAATCCCAAAGAAAGGCAATGCTAAAGAATGCTCAAACTACCGCACAATTGCACTCATCTCACATGCTAGTAAAGTAATGCTCAAAATTCTCCAAGCCAGGCTTCAGCAGTACGTGAACGTGATGTTCAAGCTGGTTTTAGAAAAGGCAGAGGAACCAGAGATCAAATTGCCAACATCTGCTAGATCATGGAAAAAGCAAGAGAGTTCCAGAAAAACATCTATTTCTGCTTTATTGACTATGCCAAAGCCTTTGACTGTGTGGACCACAATAAACTGTGGAAAACTCTGAAAGAGATGGGAATACCAGACCCCCTGACTTGCCTCTTGAGAAATCTGGATGCAGGTCAGGAAGCAACAGTTAGAAGTGGACATGGAACAACAGCCTGGTTCCAAATAGGAAAAGGAGTACGTCAAGGCTGTATATTGTCACCCTGCTTATTTAACTTATATGCAGAGTACATCATGAAAAACATTGGGCTGGAAGAAGCACAAGCTGGAATCAAGATTGCCGGGACAAATATCAATAACCTCAGATATGCAAATGACACCACCCTTATGGCAGAAAGTGAGGAAGAACTAAAGAGCCTCTTGATGAAAGTGAAAGAGGAGAATAAAAAGTTGGCTTAAAGCTCAACATTCAGAAAACGAAGATCATAGCATCTGGTCCCATCACTTCATGGGAAATAGATGGGGAAACAGTGGAAACAGTGTCAGACTGTATTTTTCTGGGCTCCAAAATCACTGCAGATGGTGCCTGCAGCCATGAAATTAAAAGACGCTTACTCCTTGGAAGGAAAGTTATGACCAACCTAGATAGCATATTCAAAAGCAGAGACATTACTTTGCCAACAAAGATCCGTCTAGTCAAGGCTATGGTTTTTCCCGTGGTCATGTATGGATGTGAGAGTTGGGCTATGAAGAAGGCTGAGCGCCAAAGAATTGAGGCTTTTGAACTGTGGTGTTGGAGAAGACTCTTGAGAGTCCCTTGGACTGCCAGGAGATCCAACCAGTCCATTCTGAAGGAGATCAGCCCTGGGATTTCTTTGGAAGGAATGATGCTAAAGCTGAAACTCCAGTACTTTGGCCACCTCATGCGAAGAGTTGACTCATTGGAAAAGACTCTGATGCTGGGAGGGATTGGGGGTAGGAGAAGAAGGGGATGACAGAGGATGGGATGGCTGGATGGTATCACTGACTCGATGGGCGTAAGTCTGAGCGAACTCCAGGAGTTGGTGATGGACAGGGAGGCCTGGTGTGCTGTGATTCACAGGGTCGCAAAGAGTCGGATACGACTGAGCGACTGAACTGAATTGAACTGAGTATTCTATTGTATATATATACCACAGCTTCTTTATCCATTCATCTATCAGTGGACATCTAGGTTGCTTCCATGTTCTAGCTATTGTAAATACTGCTGCAACGAACATTTGGGTACATATGTCTGTTTCAGTTTTGATTTCCTCAGGGTATATGCCTAGGAATGGGATTGCTGGATCATAAGGAATCAATACCATTTGCCAATGCAACCAAAAGAATTAAATATCTAGTAATAAACCTACCTAAGGAGACAAAAGACTATAAGACACTGATGAAAGAAATCAAAGATGACATAAACAGATGGAGAGATATTCCATGTTCTTAGCTAGGAAGAATCAATATTGCAAAAATGACTATACTACCAAATGCAATCTACAGATTCAATGCAATCCCTATCAGATTACCAATGGCATTTCTTACAGAACTAGAACAAAAAATTTCACAATTCATATGGAAACACAAAAGACCCCAAATAGCCAAAGGAGTCTTGAGAAAGAATGGAACTGGAGGAATCAACCCTGACTTCAGACTATACTAAAAAGCTACAGTCACCAAGACAGTACGGTACTGCCACAAAAACAGAAATATAGACCAATGGAACAAGATAGAGAGCCCATAGATAAAACCACACATCTATAGGTACCTTAATTTTGACAAAGGAGACAAGAATATACAATGGGGCAGAGACAGCCTCTTCAATAAGTATTATACATTTTTTGCAATTGATGAATCCTTATTGATACATTATATTAAGATTTGCCTTATACTTTATGACCTTGAGAGTTTTAAGATCAGATATTATGTAAAATGTCCTTCAATTGAAATTTATCTGATATTTTTCTAATGATTAGACTGGAGTTACTGGTTTTGAGAAGAAAGACTACGGAGGTAAATTGTCTTTCTTATTACAACATATCAAGGGTATTTACAATCTATACAACGTATCACTGCTGTTAGTCATCTAGCTGATGTAGTACAGTATTTGTCAGTTTCCCCACTCTCAAGTTACCCTTTCCTTCCTTTCCATATTGTAATATTTGGGAGGAAGTCACTATGTGAAACCCATACTTAAGAGAAAGTTATGTTCCAACTACTCAAAGGCACAGTATCAACATAAATTTTTCAGATTTTTCTACAGCACAAGAGATTTATCACTTTTACCTTATTTACTTAATCATTGTTTTACATTAGTGTGAGTTCATCAATATTTTATACTTTGAGTTTTAATTCAATATTACTTTTTTGGTTGCTTGAATTTTTCTAGTTTTGGCCATTGACAGCTCTTGCCCCAAGGATTTTTGACCTGATAATAATAGATTTTCTGGCAGTTGAGCATATTTTATGTAAAACTCGAAGTTTGTTCGAAGCCAAACTTTTTCTGTCAGAGTAAAAAAGTGACAGAATCAAGTGTGCAGAGAGAAAGGAAAGAATTAAGCAAATGTAGCCTAAAAAGTCAGAAAAGACCCCAAAGCAGATAATTTTTGCCCTCACTTCTTTTGTTAGACCTACATCCTGAGATCCTGGTTTCCCAGACTGAGATTTTGTGTGTCTCCAGTTTCCACAAACAAAGTTTTTTTTGTTTTTTTTGTTTGTTTGTTTTTTAATTTAGATCTATTTCTTTAATCTAAAGAGTTAAAACAGCTATGGGAAGTTACTGTATTATTCAAGTGAGGGCACAGGTGAAGAAATTTTGAGAAATGGCTATTAGTATGACCCTACTGATGGTGATTGCAGCCATGAAATTAAAAGATGCTTACTCCTTGGAAGGAAAGTTATGACCAACCTAGATAGCATATTCAAAAGCAGAGACATTACTTTGCCAACAAAGGTTCGTCTAGTCAAGGCTATGGTTTTTCCAGTGGTCATGTATGGATGTGAGAGTTGGACTGTGAAGAAGGCTGAGCGCCTAAGAATTGATGCTTTTGAACTGTGGTGTTGGAGAAGACTCTTGAGAGTCCCTTGGACTGCAAGGGGATCCAACCAGTCCATTCTAAAGGAGATCAGTCGTGGGTGTTCATTGGAAGGACTGATGCTAAAGCTGAAACTCCAATACTTTGGCCACCTCATGCGAAGAGTTGACTCATTGGAAAAGACTCTGATGCTGGGAGGGATTGGGGGCAGGAGGAGAAGGGGATGACAGAGGATGAGATGGCTGGATGGCATCACCATCTCAATGGACATGAGTTTGGGTGAACTCCGGGAGTTGGTGATGGACAGGGAGGCCTGGTGTGCTGTGATTCACGGGGTCACAAAGAGTCGGACATGACTGAGTGACTGAACTGAACTGAACTGAACCAATAACTAAAGACCCAGGGTTCAGTTGTATCTCCCTCAGTTCCTATCCCATCCACAGTCTGTCCCAGAGGCCTCTGATGATGACTGCTACCAACACGTTGAGCTCTGCCCACCCTCATAATTAATGAGGTCCAGAATGGGTGGTACTTCAGCAATCCTTTGCTTCTAAGTTGAATTTACAGCTCCTGGGGTCTAAATAAGTCCTTGCTGGAAACCTCCAAACTGACACTGAAGACCAGCACAGCCAAAGGATTCACAGCCTGGGTCCCTCTCTCCTGGATCCCTCAGGAACATTGATGCTGATGGAATCTGTCTGATGTGATTGAGACTGCATCTCTTCAGTCTCCATCTCCTGGCCTGCTAACCTCTTCTCTGCTTTGATCAGTTTTACTGGAAATATTTCTACTATCTCCACTTGATCTCCTCCCACTCCATCCAATTTCTTTTCTGTAAAATATTTTGTCTCATTCTCTTCAATCCTTAGTGGAAAATCCCAAAATAGCACATTGGTATTTGGTGTTTGCCAAATTTTATACTCTATAATGACAGGATAAGATTTGAAAAGACGTTTCATTCTATTTCAAGAATGAATTTTCAAGGTAGATATTACTCCTGTCTTACAAACTAGGGAACCATCATTCAGAGAGATTTGTTGAATTATCTGACACATTATACAGTGAAGCTTGCATTCAACCAAGGTCTTCAGATTCTAAGGACAGAGCTCACTTACAATACCATATTGCATGCATTAACACATTACTGTATTAAGATGGTGCTTCCCAGGTGGCTCAGTCGTAAAGAATCCTCTGGCCAATGCAGGAGGTGCAGGAGATGCAGGTTCAATTCCTGGAATGGGAAGATCCCTTGCAGAAGGAAATGGCAACCCACTCCAGTATTCTTGCTTGGAAAATTACATGGACAGAGGAGACAGTGGGCTACAGTCTATGGCATCACAAAGAGTCTGAACACGACTAAGCAACTGAGCATGAGTTAGATGAAACCTTATTCTTTGTTTGAAAGGAAATTATAATGACTTTATGTGATATCCTTCTTTGCATAGCTAAGAAAACCATCAGATCTGCAGATATAACTACATAGCATCCATCCAGATCATCATTTTACAAAAACATTAAGAGTAAATTCTTCCTGTCACAAATATATTGTAGTAGGTATAAAAAAGTTAAAGGAGGAATCTGACTTATTACTATTAATAATTTGGCTATACCCTGCCAGGCTCTTCTGTCCATGGAATTCTCCAGGCAAGAATACTGGAATGGGGTGCTATTTCTTTCTCCATGAGATCTTCCCAACCCAGGGATTGAACCTGGGTCTCCTGCATTGTAAGTGGTCTCTTTACCGACGGAGCTACCAGGGAAGACCTATTATTGTTAATAATGTAATAATAACTGAAACTATGGTTCCAAGTTTATCTTCTTTAGTTAAACTATAATTCAAAACACTGATAGATATTTTAGGAATTGGATTAAATTTTGTTTTTAATTGGAAGTTAAAAGCCAGCTCTATCTAAAAGGTATGTTAAGGGCTTTGGTACAAACTTGTCTGGACTAGATTTACTGAAGGCCATTATTTAATAGTTATTCATATTTCAAATAAAGTTGCTGAATTAGCTTCCCATTGCTATTCTAACAAATTACCATAAGTTGTGTGGCTTAAAACAGCACCAAATGAATTATCTTACAGTTCTGGAGATCAGGAATCTGACCTGGGTCTCAACAGTGTAAAATCAGATGCTATGTTCCTTTCCAGGGTATCTACAGAAGGATTCATTTCCAGACTCATTCAGGTTGTTAGCAGAATTCAGGTCCTTGTGGTTGTAAGACTGATGTTCTCATTCCTTTCTTGCTGTCCACTGAGTGCCCTTTCCAGCTTCTGGTGGTTTAGTTGCTAAGTCGTGTCTGACTCCTGTGACCCCATGGACTGTAGCTTGCCAGGCTCATCTTTCCAGGCAAGAATACTAGAGTTGGTTGCCATTTTCTTCTCCAGGGGACCTTCCCAACCCAGGGACTGAACCCCAGCCTCCTGCACTGCAGGCAGATTCTTTACCAACTGAGCCTCCAGGGAAGCCCAAAGCATAACGGATAGGCCACTCATTCCTTTGCTCTCAGTCACCTTCCTCAACCTTTAAAACCAACAATGATGGATGTAGACCTTCCCAAGCTTCAAATCTCTCCTCTCTCTGTCTGTCTCTCTGACTCAGCCTGGAAAAGTTCTCCACTTTTATATACTCATGTGATGAGACTGAGTCCACACAGGTGATCCAAGATAATCTCCCCAGTTCGAAGTTGATTCCTTTCATCACAACAGCAAAGATTCTTTGGCCATGTGAGGTAACATATTCACAGGTTCCAGACATTGAAGCATAAGCATGTTTGGGGGCCATTACTACACCCACCACGGCTTCATTATCACTGTGATTTCCTACCACATAGACTTCTACACTCCTGACATTTATTTGCTGCATTAGAATAAACAAAAATGTTTTAAATATTTTTCTTCATTCTGAAGTTTTTCTTATAATGCCCCCCCAAAAATGTATACTCTGTGCATGAAATTTAGGAAGTGAGTTTATATAATAATTTAATTTACAGTAAATTTTCTAAACCATTTTTCATGAACAACACACTTGATAAGTTCTGTTTGCCTTCTTTTCATTTTCATTATACAACCCTCCACTGACTTAATTTGATTTCAGAGGGACTTCAGACTGTTTTCTGTCTTCTTGAATGTTGAAATAACACTGTCACAGCAGTACACTTCCTGAGGAATGAGAATCACTTGTACTCTTTTCTATAGGAGGGAATTAAAATCGTCAGTTTTACCACAGGTTATTTCATCTTCGAACAATGACTAGTTAGCTTTCAGTAATGATATCTCACTCCTACTCGACCTTAATAAAATATTTAAAATACTGCTTAATTAACAATAAACTAATTTTTCCAGCAACCAATTACCCAGAAAATGCATTATATAAATCTCTACTTCTCCCTTTCTTTATCAATACTTAGAATTTAACTCCTATATTAGAAAGGTCAGAAGAAATAAAAGGTACACATGAAAATCAGGTGGTATCAGTACAATTCTTTTTTAGTAGCTCTGATAAAAGATGGATATTACATTGCAATTGTAATATGTGGATTATATAAAACATTTATTTCTTTTCTTGCTTTGTCTTCAGCTATCTTCCCCACAATCTTATGCACAAACAGCTTAAATTATCATGTTGATTCAGGTGATTCTCAAGTCTACATTGTCAGACAGTTGAATGGCCCATTCTCCCAATTCTGACAACAGTATTTCAACACTTCTTTAAAAAAAACTTTATTGGAGTAGAGTTGATTTATAACGTTGTGTTAATTTCTGCTGCCCAGCAAAATGAATCAGTTATACTTATAAATACCAAACATTCCTTACTAACTCAAACATCTAAAAGGTTAGCCATCCATTTTATTATCATTACAATTATTGTACTTAGAGAGCTGAAGAGGGAGAGAACAAAGAAGACTAGACAAAAACTCTTTGGCAAAAGGTCTCAGAAATTCAGAGATGAGGGATTTGGTCACATAGTATGGGAAAGTGAACCAATTCCCTGTAGCAGTGCTGACGTCTCCACACAACTCAAGGAGAAAGTGAACTGAGATGAGGTCATTGGCAAATTAGCAAATGGCTCTTCTAAAGATAGTGACAATTCATCTTCCTGAAATAATATATGAGGACTATGTGGGGAAAGATGGAAAGAATGGGGTGAAGAACAGAGAAAGCAGCCAAAGTGACTGATGGATCTCTTCAAGGCATAAATCTGATCATATCGTCATTTGCCATCTCTTGAGATAGGGCTAGTTCACAACAGTCTACTGCCGTTAGTCTTCCATGGCCTGAGCAAATACTCATATTCTTAGCTTTATAGAGACTTGGAACAATGCCTTTATTCTTGATCATGTTTGATGAGTTCCTTGTATACCAGCAAGCTCTACGGACCTGCAGCAGTGGAGACAGTGCCAGAGGCCCAGGCATTATCCAATGGCATGGAGACCGTCCCCCTAGAACGCAGCATGCACAACTCCTCTGCCTCCTAGCTCCCTAGGGAAGCAGACACACACAGCCAGCTTCATGGTTTCTGTTCCTCCTGGTGATGGCATAAGATCCAGGCAGGAGAAAAGAGATAAGAATAGGTGGTAAATTAACAACCACATGCAAAGATCTCATAGTTCAGGGAACCTAGGGACCCAACGATTCTAGCAATGCATGGCACAATGCCTCCTTAATCATCCTAGAATTTCTCATTCCACTCTATCTGCTTGTATTTATCCATTGCTATGTAATAAATTCACCCCCAAAGTTTATGTCTTAAAATAGCAAGCATTTATTATCCCAGTTTCTGTGGGTCAGGAACTTAGGAGAAGCTTAGTTATGTGATTCTGGCAGAGTCTCTCATGAGGTTGAAATCAAGACATCAGCCAGAACTGCAGTTGTCTGAATGCTTGACTGGAGCTGCAAGCTCACTCATCACTCATACAGCTATTGGCCAGAAGCCTCAGTTCTTTGCCATGTGATATTCTCCATAGGGCATGAAGTAAGTGAGGTGAGAGAGAGCAACCACCAAAAAAAAGCAAAATATATTATGTGACTCTCAATTTATGGGAAGGCCAGAGTATCACTCCTGGGAATTCCACAGGCAAAAGTGAAAAAGAAAGTTCTATTCGCTCAGTCATGACCAACTCTGAAATTTCATAAACTGTAACCCACCAGGCTCCTCTGTGTATCGGATTTTCCAGGCAAGAATACTGGAGTGGGTAGACATTCCCTTCTCCAGGGGATCTTCCTGATCCAGGGATCAAACCTGGGTCTCCTGCATTGCAGGCAGGCTCTTTACCATCTGAGCCACTAGGGAAGCCCCCAGGCAAAAACAGCGCTGACATCAATAGGACTGGCCCATTGGCAAAATCTCAAATGACATCACTGTGTACAGACACTGGAGTTCAAACCACTGACACCAAACCCTAAAAACCAGAATCTCCACCACTGATTACTCTAAAAGTCAGCTGCCATATTTCCCTCCAGGAAAGAACGGATTCTGTATGGCACATGTTCCTCAGGTTCCACTCTTCCATGTCAAACTCTGAAGCTCCTCACTGGTAAAGCCTATGCCCCAAATGCAAAAAGAAACTGGGAAAATTAATTTCTCATTTCTATCTGGGGGAATATTACTTTCCAATATGGAAAACTTCCCAAACTAAAATGGGGAACTCTAATGATGCTGAACAAAAACAAAGCCTAAAAAGCTCCACTCAACTTAGCTTCCCAAAATCAACAAACACCCTCTGCTATACTCACACTTGCAAACAGCAACAGCGAACCTAATTTACCGCTACCTTTCCTATAGTTGAAAATGGATGTATCTCCTTTATAAGGAACCAATTTTATAATTCTACCATGTAAACATATATCATCTCTATGTATACCCATGGTCTGTGGATATTATCTTTAGATATGTATCATGATAATGTCTCCATTATGATATTCTGTAATCTGTGTACTAAGTTGTAAAGCTACACACTACCAGAACAACCTTAATAAAGCAGTAGAATATTTGTTGGAGTAATGAATTAGATCATTTAGAGAGCAAGGACAGAAATAGATAACACAGTTCTAAAGTGGTCACACAGCCATAGTTAACAAAGTAAGACTTACTTCCTCCACACCATCTTCTATCATCTTTTGTGCTAAGCCAGCATCTGGGGACATAACCCAAACTAGGTGCCTGAATATACAGGATTACTGGAGTCTAACATTCATCTTTACCACTTGATGTGATAGGAAGCAAAGTGACCTCAACCCAAGTGGTCATTTTTTTTTACTTTTATTTTATATTGGAGCCCTGGGATTTCTTTGGAAGGAATGATGCTAAAGCTGAAACTCCAGTACTTTGGCCAACTCATGCGAAGAGTTGACTCATTGGAAAAGACTCTGATGCTGGGAGGGATTGGGGGCAGGAGGAGAAGGGGACGACAGAGGATGAGATGGCTGGATGGCATCACTGACTCGATGGACGTGAGTCTGAGTGAACTCCGGGAGTTGGTGATGGACAGGGAGGCCTGGCATACTGCGATTTATGGGGTTGCAAAGAGTTGGACACGACAGAGCAACTGATCTGATCTGATCTGATCTGATAGTTGATTAGCAATGATGTGTTAGTTACAGGTGTACAGCAAAGTTATTCAGTTATACCCATATAAGTATCCATTTTTCTTTTTTTTTTAATTTGGCCACACCACACAGCATGTGGGATCTTAGTTCCCAGACCAAGGATCAAACTCATGGCCTCTGAATCAGAAGTGCAGAGTCTTAACCACTGGACCACCAGAGAACTCCTCAAGTATCTGTTCTTTTTCAAATTCTTTTCCCATTTAGCTTATTACAGAATACTGAACTGAGTTCCCTGTGCTATCTGGTAGGTCCTTGTTGGCTATCCATTTTAAATATAATATTGTGTACATGTCAATCCTGTCTACATTTTGACTTTAGCCTTGAAAGACTCTAAACAGAGAACCAGCTGAGCCACGTCGTGCCCGGACTCTTGACCCAAAGAAACCCTGAGGTAATAAACCGGTGCTGTTATAAGCCACTAGATGCGTGGTAATTTGTTATGGCAGCAACAGAAAGCTAACACAATAAGGCATTTGGAAAAAGTCTCCAGAGTATTTCCTCGGAGGCAACATCATCAGAGAAGGCAAGTGGAAGTACAGAATAAATCATCTAGTCTACCAAGAATCAATTACTTCTCCTATACGATTCTCTGTGTCCAATGTAATCAGCTAAGTGGTTGGCTGGTGTCCTAGGCGTATGACAGCATACAGCAATTCAGAGTCAGTTGATGCTAGTAGCAAATTGGACACTCAACTTTGACAGCTGTCATGTCAGTTACTGTTATGAGAAAGTCTATTTCATTGCAGCTATGCATGATCTATGACTCGGTTATAGTCAAAATCTACATTGTATGTGAACGCATTAAGGAGGTACTGGGATAACTAGCGGAGAAGGCCATGGCACCCCACTCCAGTATTTTTGCCTAGAAAATCCCAGGGACGGAGGAGCCTGGTAGGCTGTAGTCCATGGGGTCGCTAGAGTTGGACACGACTGAGCAACTTCACTTTCACTTTTTACTATCATGCATTGGAGAAGGAAATGGCAACCCACTCCAGTGTTCTTGCCTGGAGAATCCCAGGGCCGGGGGAGCCTGGTGGGCTTCTGTCTATGGGGTCCCACAGAGTCGGACATGACTGAAGCAACTTAGCAGCAGCAGGAGTAACTAGAAAACAATAGAATAACAATTCCTCTTATCTAGTCCATCACTGAGATCCTCTTCTGCAATGGGACACCTCTCATAAACATAGACATGGGGCAAGAAAAGGGAAAGTAAAAGTGTAGCATAAATCTTCTCATACTCCAAAACATAAACCTACTGACCACTTCCTTAAGTGTCCTAATCACCAGTCCTTCAGTGTTATTCTGCACGTCACTGTCTTGTGTCTGATGCTTTGTGACCCAACAGACTGTAGCCCGCCAGGGTCCTCTTTTCATGGGATTTCCCAGGCAAGAATACTGGATTGGGTTGCCATTTCTTTCTCCAGGGGATCTTTCCAATCCAGGGATCGAACCCATATCTCCTGCCTGCATCTCCTGCAGGCAGATTCTTTACCACTTGAGCGATCTGGGAAGCCCATTATTCTATGTAATTCTCTGAAAATACTCTGGTGGTGGAGTCACTTTGTCAAGCCATCTCTCATCCAGGGAAACTGGACAAGGAAAGGTCTTGGTCCAAGTTTTGTACACCTGGAGGTTTTTTTCTTCCCCACTCCCCTTAGGGTCACTTCTAAGTCTGTAACTGGGCCAGAATCCAGTTCCAGCTGGTGCGGAACCATCAGTAAAGAAGCTCATTCTTTGTCTTCTTATTCAACTCATCTAAGGAAAGGCCCTTGGTTATCAGAGACAAGACGTGAGGGGAAATATGGCTGTGTAAGCCAGAGTGTTCATACTGGAAGTGCGAACCTCTTGTTTATTCACTATAATCTGGTCTTTAGGAATTGAAATACACCATTTCAAGCTGTTGTTAAAGAGCTGCTGAACCACCCAAGTGTAAGGCTTAGGTCCAGATATCCCCTAGTCCTTGATGGGCAATACAGGTCCTAGGAACACTCAGAGCACCATGGCCAGGAATTTAATCTCTGTTAGGAGCAAGGAGAAAACTAAGTTTCTTCCCAAAAAGAACAGTTATCTCTCCAAGAGAGCATTATGTTTCCCCTAGAAAGGACTGCCATAGATTTCTCCACACAGATCTGTCATGGATATTTGGATTCTCTTGGTCTTAAAAGACACAGCAGACCTGCTGGCCCAGCTAAAGGGCCCTGTCCTGTTCTGGAACCCACTCTGAGCTGGCAGGCAATCTTTTGGGTTACTTGGTTAAAGGTTTGGGATAGGTACATCTGCCCCTTCTAAAATCTACAGAAGATCACCAAGCACTGCATTGGCTTTTTAGTAGTAGGGGAAGGGACACAAACAGAACCAGATGTTTTGCTCTTATCTGTGCTGAAATTCATGGGGTCGCAAAGAGTTGGACATGACTGAGTGGCTGAACTGAACTGAACTGATGCTCTGTCCAGCAAATATTTCCATTTCACAAATCTGAGGGAAAAAAATTAAAATTTTTAAAGTACAGTATCTAAAACCTTGATCTAGTGTTAATATCTGGAAGGGAGAGATAAGTAAAAATATATTTTTAATGCAATAAAGTGGAGCTTAATAATACTTATTCTGGGAGTTATTTTATCTTATTAATTATTCAAGTTTATTAATCTTTAATCTCCTGGACTACAGGAGATTAAAGGAGAAAAATACAGAGGTTAAAATTTTAAATCTTTTCATTTTAGTTTTAATTTTAAAATATATCAATCCAGTTATTTTAAAATATAAATATGTTTGGAACGTTTGGCTTAAATGTATTTTAAAACACGTGGTATATGAGTCTACTTCAACTGAAAATTTTATACCTAAATACAGACGAAATATTTCCAGTGAAAATTTGGTGTTCAAATGATGGGTTCTAAATATAAAACACTAGATTTTAAAGAAATAGTATAAAAGTGTAAACTATTGATTAGAAGTTGAAATAATATTTTAGATATACTTTCACTTTCATGGGGTAAATAAAATATTATTGTTTTAAAAATCTTGAGGAAAAATACAGAGCTTATTAAGGCACCAACACAAAGATGACTCAAATTCATAGAGCATTCATATTTTTTCCAATACCTAACACAGTATCTGGCTCTTTTTAAAATCTCAATAAGTACTTTTTTAAATGACTGATGGGATATGCTCACTAATGTGGTAGAGAAAAAATAGCATGACCATTGGAGCCTAAAAGCATGTAGATCTAAATCTCATCTCTCATACTTGTAAGTTCTGAGACCCGGGAGAAATGAGTTAGGATAAATAATGCCCCCCTGTAAAGATGCCCACCTTCTTGGCACTGGTACTTGGAAATATATCACTTTATATAATAAAAGGAACTTTGTGGATGTGATTACATTAAGGATCTTGAGCTGGAGAGATTACCTTGGATTCTCCAGGTGGGCCCATTGAATTAATAACTACAGGTGTCCAAGGCAGGAATGTGTGCTAAGTAAGTAGCTTCAGTCGTGTCCGGCTTGCATGGACTGTAGCCCACCAAGCTCTTCTATCCATGGGATTCTCCAGGCAGGAATACCGGAGTAGGCTGCCATTCCCTTCTCCAGGGGGTCTTCCTGATTCAGGGATAGTGCCTGAGTCTCCTGCACTGGCAGGCAGGTTCTTTACCACTAGTGCCACCAGGAAGTCGGAGTCAAACACGAAGTTATACTGACGGAAGCAGAGATTTGAGAAATGAGTCCTGCTGAAACTTTGATTGTAGGACTTCTGACCTTCAGAATGCCAAAATAACATTTGTGTTGTTTTAAACCATTAAAACGGTGGTAATTAGCACAGCTGAAAACTAATTCAGGCACTCTGAGGCTTAGTTTCCTTCTGGGGAAAACAGAAGTAAGATATTTTTACAGGGAGGATTAAACATAATTTTAGAGCACTGGGCACATGGTATGCATTCAGTAAGTGGCACCTGTGATGACACGCACTGTATCGTTAGACGTGCTGCTTAACATTGATTAAAAGCCTGGACTCAGGAGTCAGATGGACAGGTGTTCCTTTCCAGGCTCCACCATGGATCCAGTCTGCTGCTGCTAAGTCATGTCTGTCATGTCTGACTCTGTGCGACCCCATAGATGGCAGCCACCAGGCTCCCCCATGCCTGGGATCCTCCAGGCAAGAACACTGGAGTGGGCTGCCATTTCCTTCTCCAATGCATGAAAGTGAAAAGTGAAAGTGAAGTCGCTCAGTCATGTCCGACTCTTAGCAACCACATGGACTGCAGCCTACCAGGCTCCTCCGCCCATGGGATTTTCCAGGCAAGAGTACTGGAGTGGGTTGCCATTGCCTTCTCCTGGATCCAGTCTAGGTTTTCTCATTTGTAAAACAGAATTAAGCATAGACTTATAGCATAACACTGCTGTGAGACTTAATTAAAACATATATGAAATACAGAACCCTGTGCCTGACACAGGGTTGTGTGTGTGTGCTCAGTCACTCAGTCTTGTCTGACTCTTTGTGATCCCGTGGACTGTAGCCCACCAGGATTCTCTGTCCATGGAATTGCCCAGGCAAAAATACTGGGGCAGGTTGCCATTTTCTTCTCCAGGGGATCTCCCCAACCCAGGGATTGAACCCGAATCTCTTATATCTCTTGTTGCACGGCGTAAATGTTGCTGTAATTACTATTGCTGCTTCTATTCCTATTGTTTGTTTTCGAAATTTCACCACTGACACTTCGAAAACTATCCCTGTAATTTCAAAAGATGTCCCGTAATTTCCTGCTACCATGCAACTATATCTTGCCATGGTCACTCACTCAACTTCAAAGGCCAAAGTTGGCCTGGGGCACACTTGGTAGCTCTATCCTGAGCTCACCCAGATTTAACCTTAACCATTAATTCCTCCCATTCCATTCCAAGAAGAAAGAAGTTTCTTTATTAAAACAACCAAACCAGGCTTCAGTAAACATTAACAAATACTGAATCTAATAATGCTTTTAGCTTTAGTAGATCAAACCCTTAAGACACAATTACATTTTCCTTTCTTGTCCTAAGCATATCTTTACTAGCTTATTCTCAGCTGATCTTCATATACAAGCATTTCTTCCTGGCCTTTATATAATTTGAAATCTATATTCTATTCCCCTCATCTTGATAAATCATGAAGAATGCTTTTGAAAGTCCCTGTTTCAATATCCCTGTTATAACAGTTAAAAATTATAGTTATAAACTAGAGATAAAATACAATAAATTTAATAAAAATGCTCAACATGCATAGCCAGGATTTTTAAAACACTAGTTTTGGGGAATTTCCTGCAGTCCAGTAGTTAGGACTTTAGGATTCTGTTGCAGGGGGCACAGATTCAGTTCCTAGTAGTGGAACTCAAAGTCCACAAGCCATGGTGTCAAAAAAAAAAAAAAAAAAGAAAACACTAGTTTTTAAGCAAAAACTTGAAAAAAATAAAAGGAATTTCTGATTTTCATGACATCTTCTTCTGATAATACGTTCATCACCATCATTGTCACCACAAAAAACAAGAAAAAGGAAAAAGATATTCCACATGGAAACAATTCATTTTATATATATATATATATATATTTTTGGTTCAGAATCCTAACCACTGCCAGGGAATTCCCAACACCTTCTATTTTGGATGGAAGATTCAGTTCAGTTCAGTCGCTCAGTTATGTCCGACTCTTTGCGACCCCATGAACAGCAGCACGTCAAGCCTCCCTGTCCATCACCAACTCCTGGAGTTTACCCAAACTCATGTCCATTGAGTCGGTGACACCATCCAACCATCTCATCCTCTGTCATCCCCTTCTCCTCCTGCCTTCAATCTTTCCCAACATCAGGGTCTTTTCAAATAAGTGCTTTCAATCTTCCCCAACATCAGGGTCCTTTCAAATGAGTGCCTTCAATCTTTCTCAGCATCAGGGTCTTTTCAAATGAGTCAGCTCTCTGCATCAGGTGGCCAAAATATTGGAGTTTCAGCTTCAACATCAGTCCTTCCAATGAACACCCAGGACTCATCTCTTTTAGGATGGACTGTTTGGATCTCCTTGCAGTCCAAGGGACTCTCAAGAGTCTTCTCCAACACCACAGTTCAAAAGCATCAATTCTTCAGTGCTCAGCTTTCCTTATAGTCCAACTCTCACATCCATACACGACTACTGGAAAAACCATAGCCTTGACTAGATGGACCTT